>NW_015647944.1:98895-107683 GCF_001515625.1 Sinocyclocheilus rhinocerous | reverse complement strand
AACACACACACTCTCACACACACACACACACACACACACTCTCTCCAGCTGGCTGTCATCATGGAAAAGCACGCAGGAGTCATGGCTGCACGAGGGGGGTAGAATGAATGAATGTAAACGTGAGAGAGCGTGTTGTTTTATCTGCTGTTATAGACGGCATGTTTACAGCAGTCACTGTGCATTACATTGATTTTACCACGATTAAGTGTAGTTATGCATGACACAAAGACAATTACAAGATGCTGCAGGATACTAATGCTAAACAAATATTTACAGATTGTTTAATATGTATACAGTTAGTTATATTCACCACAATAAACAATTTTTCCATTCTTTCCTTCAGCCACCCCATAACGTCCTGGCAACCACATGGCAATGTCCTAACAACCACCCTCAACACCCAGTTAACCAACATGGCAAAACCCTGGCAACCAACCAAAATACCCTAGCAAATACATAACAATGCTCTAAAATCACTCATGACATCCTAACAAATAGCAATGTCCTAGCACCCACTTACAACACCCTAGCAACCACACAGCAATGTTCTAAAACCACTCTCAACGCCCAAGCAACCACATAGCAACACCTTGGCAACCAACCAAAATAGCCTAGCAAATACATAACAATGCTCTAAAATCACTCATGACATCCTAACAAATAGCAATGTCCTAGCACCCACTTACAACACCCTAGCAACCACACAGCAATGTTCTAAAACCACTCTCAACACCCTAGCAACCACACAGCAATGTTCTAAAACCACTCTCAACGCCCAAGCAACCACATAGCAACACCTTGGCAACCAGCCAAAATACCCTAGCAACTACACAGCAATGTCAAAAACCACTCATGACATCCTAACAAATAGCAATGTCCTAGCAACCACTTACAACACTCTAGCAACTACAAAGCAATATTCCAAAACCACTCTCAACGCCCTAGCGACCACACAGCAACACCCTGGGAACCACCCACGGGTGAGAATGGCACCGCTCACAGAGGTTGAAATGCATTTCTCAGGTGAATGTGGTGTTGTTTTAGTCTCTGACGGCGCGAGTGAAGCAGCTCATTTATGAACATGAATTATAAGCAGCTCCTCCTAAATAATGCATTTTTTTGCTCTCGCTGTGTGTTTGTTTGTGAGGCGGCTGTTTGTTTTTGAGGTGCTTGTTGGCTCACAAGTTTGTTGTTTGTTCGAAGAATCCCTCTCAGAAGTGGGGATGCACCATCTGGCCACACACACACACACACACACACACACTCATGACACATTAAAGAGAGAGAGAGAGAGAGAGAGAGAGAGCGCGCGGATGTTAGATCATGTTGTATCAGACAGCTGCAGTATAAAGTGCCGCTCTGAATTAGTCTTTTCTCTTGCACCCTGTCCAACTCACTGAGATTCAACTCTTATAGGAGACCCTGAACAGTTTGGCAACATTTGTGTGTGTGTGTGTGTGTGTGTGTGATCACGCTACTGGAATTACTAACTTTAATATGATACCTTGAAAAATATCGATATTTGATACCATTTTCAATACCACTGTGAAAAACTGCCACAATATTAAGGGCATAAGTCAATAAAATGCTATTATCGTGTTCTAGTACATTGTTAAAATGTTTAAGCAAGTTGTTAACATGTTTAACAAGCTCTAACATGTTTTAGCACTTTGCTAGCATGATTTAGCGAATTTGCTAACATGTTTACCATATTGCTAGCATGAATTAGCATGTTGCTAGCATGTTTTAACATGCTGCTAGTTTAACACGTTTGTTAACATGATTTAACACATTTCTAACATGTTTTAACATATTTTAGCATGTTGTTAACATGATTTAACACATTGTTAACATTTATAGCATGTTGTTAGCATGATTTAGCAAATTTCTAACATGTTTTAACATGCTGTTAACATATTTTAGCATGTTGCTAGCATGATTTAACACATTGATAACATTTATAGCATGTTGTTAGCATGATTTAGCACATTGTTAGCATGATTTAACATATTTTAACATGTTGCTAACATGATTTAGCACACTTCTAGCATGTTTTAACATGTTGCTAGCCTGTTTTAACATTTTAACACGTTGCTAGCATGATTTAGCACATTGTTAGCATTTTTACTATGTTGTTAACATGATTTAGCACATTGCTAGAATGTTTTAACATGTCGATAGCAAGTTGCTAGCATGATTTAGCACGTCTCTAACATGTTTTAACATGTTGTTAACATATTTTAGCATGTTGTTAGCATGATTTAACACATTGCTAACATTTTTAGGATATTGTTAGCACATTGTTAGCATGTTTTAACATGACTTAGCATGTTTTAACATTTTGCTAGCATGATGTAGCACACTTCTAGCATGTTGCTAGCATGTTTTAATGTTTCAGCATGTTGCTAGCATGATTTAGCACATTGTTCGCACATTTTACTATGTTGTTAGCATGATTTAGGTGTTAGCTGTCAGAGCGAAGAGAGCGAGGAAGCACAGCTGATATCAGTATATTGATACTGCGAAAAAAATAATATTGAAACTGTTTTAGAAATTACGTTTGTTAACATGATTTAACACATTTCTAACATGTTTTAACATATTTTAGCATGTTGTTAACATGATTTAACACATTGTTAACATTTATAGCATGTTGTTAGCATGATTTAGCAAATTTTTCTAACATGTTTTAACATGCTGTTAACATATTTTAACATGTTGCTAGCATGATTTAACACATTGCTAACATTTATAGCATGTTGGTAGCATGATTTAACACATTGTTAGCATGATTTAACATATTTTAACATGTTGATAACATGATTTAGCACACTTCTAGCATGTTTTAACTTGTTGATGGCATGTTTTAACATTTTAACATGTTGCTAGCATGATTTAGCACATTGCTAGAATGTTTTAACATGTTGATAGCAAGTTGCTAGCATGATTTAGCATGTATCTAACATGTTTTAACATGTTGTTAACATATTTAAGCATGTTGTTAACATGATTTAACACATTGCTAACATTTTAGCTTTGTTAGCACATTGTTAGCATTTGTTTTAACATGTTAACATGACTTAGCATGTTTTTAGCATGATGTAGCACACTTCTAGCATGTTGCTAGCATGTTTGAATGTTTCAGCATGTTGCTAGCATGATTTAGCACATTGTTCGCACATTTTAGTATGTTGTTAGCATGATTTAGATGTTTGGGGAAAATATGTTGTTAAATGTGTATTTTGTTGGACAACGGGTTTAGAAATGTTCTCATTACACTGCGTGGACTCGCTGTCAGAGCAAAGAGAGCGAGGAAGCACAGCTGGTATCAGTATATTGATACTGCGAAAAAAAGAATATTGAAACTGTTTTAGATATTTCAGTATTGAGAAATTTAATTGAAAATACAAAATAAAATATTTGCTCTGTGAAGTCTCTACAGTTGTGTTTGTGCACATGTGTGACAGTCTCTATGTCAGTGTATTGAATTAAAGTGACAGTATAAGCGTAAAAACAATCCATTATAACCATTTACTACGGCTGTTACGTAACTAAAGAACAAAGAGTAGGATCTTCAGAGAACGATCACTGGTCCCCATTTAATCTCTCTCTCTCTATCACTCTCTCTCTCTCTTTTAGGATCTTTGGTTATCTGTGTTTGAGTGTATTTATGTTTTTATCACAGATATCAGCCGCTGAGTGAGACAGACAGAACGAAGAGGAAAACCACAGCACCAGTGAGTGTATCTGAGAAGGTTTATCTCTAAATGAGACCGATGTGAACTAGTAAAGGGGGTATTTCTGTGTGTGTGTGATAAAGAGAAAGGGACAGTGTAAGTGGAAGCTGTCTACCGTCACCTAATGAGAAGGTAACCAACGTACAGGCTATAATACCAGCACTGTTTCAAGCTGCACGCACACACAAACAACCGCGTCTCCTCCTGCTCGGACGCGAACCAATATCCATCAGCAGCAGGTGATGTAATCAGCAAATGGAAAGAGCAGAATGAAAGCTGCTCGATCCCTTACAGCCAAACTGATCCAGAGAAAAAGAGAGACCTGAGCAGTTGTGTAAAAGGAAAAGAGGAGAGAAACAGAGCAAAAGAAAGAGAGATCTTCCACGATCAGAAATATACCAAGACTGTTGCATGGCATTTACATGCTAAATGCCCTTAAAGCAACACTGGGAATTGCACTGCATTCGTTGCACATTTTAAAGCACAACAGCGCATTATATCTTGCATTTGCATTCCTTAGAGCATAGAGCATCATCTTAAAGGAATAGTTCACCCAAAAATGAATATTTGCTGAAAATGTGCTCACTCTCAGGTCAGATTAGGATGAGTTTGTTTCTTCATCAGATTTGGAGAAATGTAGCATTGCATCAGTGTCTCAGCAATGAATGGGTGCCGTCAGAATGAGAGTCCAAACAGCTGATAAAAACATCACAATAATCCACAAGTAATCCACAGCACGATGGATTTGTTTCAGCTGCTTTTGTCTTCTCCAGATGTTAACTGATGGACTGGTGTGGTGCGGATTATTGTGATGTTTTTATCAGCTGTTTGGACTCTCATTCTGACGGCACCCATTCACTGCAGAGCAAGTGATGCAATGCTACATTTCTCCAAATCTGATGCAGAAACAAACTCATGGATGACCTGAGAGTGAGCACATTTTTAGCAAAGAGATACATCAGTGTGGAGACATCCATCAATTCCTCAGAATAAAATTTCCCTTAATCCTCACACACTGTGAAGAAACATGGCATCTTCCCTCGAGACACACGTGTGTGTATGTTTGCATATGTGTGTCAGATCCATCTTGCTACTGTCTTGTCATCCATGGCTCTTAACTGAGTCTGAAATACACAGAAGATCCAGCAACAAGCTCAACACAGCGATCACAGAGGCACTTACCCTTCCACATGACCTACACACACACACACACACACACACTTTATTTTTAGTACAGTGTGTGGTAGATTCAGGGTGCGAGTGAGTGGGCGAGACGCCGCTTAGCCATCTTATCTGCTCATGTCTGAACTCTGAGAGCAGCCGTCAATCATCTTTCTATTGAGCCTTAAGCAAATGACAAATAAATGATCGACACACGTGTGATTTCCATATGAATGTTTGTCATGAGAATAAACTGAACTCACAGAGCAGAGCGCAGATGATTATTGACTCTGGGGTTTTGAGGGAAATTATATGGACACTTTTAAAATCTCCGCACTGAAAGACGCCTTGATTTTAAAGCAAATCATAATTCTGTCATAATTTACAGCATGTTGTTCACCTCTTCATCTGGTTTAAGCTTCACTTGGTTAAGCTGCTTTCATTGTATGGAAAAGATAAAACACGTACCTTCTGCTAAACTTTTATAAGGAATGACATAAGAGTGAATAAATGAGGACAGAAACTTCATTTTTGTTGATTTATCCCATTAAAGTCAGCTGTCTAACAGATGCTTTTGAGGTAAGAGATAAAATTACATTGGTTTACATCCAGCAAACCAGAAAGAACACACAACCACAAAATGTTTAAAAATGGTCAATAAAAACCAGTTGAGTCTAACTGCAAGAAATGAAGCATGTCACAGATACGAGGAACTGTTTCCGAAGGTGTTTTCTTCTTTCAGAAATGCTGACACCTTCTATACTGTGTCTCCTCTAGCCGAGGCTGTAAATTGGTGTTGTTTAGGACTAGATCTGGAGAGAAAGATGAAATATAACGTGTTCAACCCCATACTGAAAAGAAAAACACAAGTGCTTAGTCTTTTTAGACTAACGGCTCTGTTACAGTCACGTCAAAACTCACGAAACATTACACCAGAGTTGTTAAGTAAAACTAAACCTAAAACTATTAAAATCATTTCCATTCATTGAAATAGGGCTAAAATAAAATAGAATATAAATATTACATGGAAAAACTTAAGCATAATGAAAATTAGAAATGACATAAATGCAATAAAAAATTAAATGAAATAAAATTAATTCAAGTTGGAGAACTAAAATGACTAAAACTGAAATAAAAACAAACAAAAGCTAGATAGAGATACTTAAAAATAAAAAAAAATAAAAAAATAAAAGCACATAACCTTACTAAAACTTAAAACGAAAATAAAACGAAAAATGAAAATATAAAAAGAAAACCTAATTCATAATATTAATAAATGCTATATTACTACACACACACACACACACACATTTTATACTATAAATATACTATTATATAATATAATAAATATATGCAGTACTAGTCTTTTTAGACTAACGGCTCTGTTACAGTCACGTCAAAACTCACGAAACATTACACCAGAGTTGTTAAGTAAAACTAAACCTAAAACTATTAAAATCATTTCCATTCATTGAAATAGGGCTAAAATAAAATAGAATATAAATATTACATGGAAAAACTTAAGCATAATGAAAATTAGAAATGACATAAATGCAATAAAAAATGTAATGAAATAAAATTAATTGAAGTTGGAGAACTAAAATTACTAAAACTGAAATAAAAACAAACAAAAGCTAGATAGAGATACTTAAAAATAAAAAAAATAAAAAAATAAAAGAACATAACCTTACTAAAACTTAAAACGAAAATAAAACGAAAAATGAAAATATAAAAAGAAAACCTAATTCATAATATTAATAAATGCTATATTACTACACACACACACACACACATTTTATACTATAAATATACTATTATATAATATAATAAATATATGCAGTACTACAAAAATAAATATATTCAATATTATAAACATAATAATAAAATAACATTGCATTACACTAATTTCTACACATCATAAGAACCTCACAGGCAAATTTCAATAATCACAAAGATTTAGTCCACTTATCGACTCACAGCATCAAACTTCAAAAACAATGGCTGTTTTCCATCAGGGTTTTGATAAACACTCCCATTGCCCCGCCCCCTGTTCGTCATTGGCTAAACAGGCAGTTAGCCCCGCCCCAAACTCACACCATTGGTTGAGTCAGACGTTGTCATGTCAGAAAGCGAGCACAGCGTTTAATCAAACAGTGACTTACTAATAATTCTCTTTCCACATTACGCTGGGATACGAGAGCGTGTTTTAATAACACAAAGTCACTTCAACACAAAGTCTTTGCATTATCAGTGAAATATGAAGAAATGCACTTTGAAGGACACAAAACACAAACATTAGCAGGCGAGCGGTGTTGGCGTGTTTCCCGTTCGCTAACCTCTCTGTAAGTGAGCCTATAGGTCACCATGCCGGCATTATTTCAATCACTCTGCGGCTCCATCCCTCCCTCCGTCTCTTATCGTCCCATCAGCACCACATCCCTATCCCTCCATTAAATAAATTGTGTTGTAATAATCCGCTGTGCTGCGTGATATTGGTGGCCTTTTTGATCACCCCACTTTCAGCCCATCCAGGGCACTCAATAATTCTCACTTTACCTTCAGAGCACCAGGAGTCGGTCACTCTTTCAGTAGTTTTTTGTACACTTTTACAAGACAATACATTCTTAATTTTTTTATGAATGAAGTTTGATAAGAATGAACTGTTTTTAAATGAACAGTGTCTTATTAAGGAAAAACACTGACATTTTAATGGCCAAAAACGTCAGTCTGATGCATCTGTGCGTAAGTCGATAATTTTATTTAGTGGAAATGAAATATAACAATGTGAAAGCAAACCACAGGAGCATCTACCATCATGAGTTTGGTGAACTTTAGAGCATTTGTAACACTCACTTTCGTTACTGTGGGACATACTAGAAGAAGAAGAGAAAATAAATGAAGTAGCAGAAGAAGAAGAGGAGAAATTAAGAAAAGGGTGACAAAGAAGAACAAAGATGATGGATGAAGAAGAAAAAGAAGAGAAGAAGCAGAAAAAAAGAAGCAGAACAATAAAAGGAAGCATAAAAGGAGGAAGAAGAATAAACAAAAGAAGAAAAGGGTGATGAAGAAGGACAAAGAAGAAGAAGAAGAAGCAGATGAATGAATAAGAGAAAGCAGAAGAAAAAATAAAAAAGAAGCAGAAAGAGAAAAGAAGAAAAAGGACGATGAATGAGAGGGACAAAGACACAGAAGAAGAAAGGATGAAGAAGGAAAAGAAGGATGAAAAGAAGAAGAAAAAGAATGAAGAACAACTATATATTATAATCAGAACAGCCAATAACACAATAAAGACGCAAACACACAATAATAGAGATATCATGATCACCATATATATATATATATATACATGTATTTATATTAGATATGAAGTTTGTGTTTGATAAAGCTGCAAATGAACAAATCCTGTCTCGTGAAGTGAACTACAGACATCCCCTGCTGAGTGCATAAGGAGTAGTGAACACTGCCTAGTGAACTGGAACATATTCTCATGCACTAAAAACAATAAGGTTAAACAGAATTCTGTAAGTAAAGGATCTTTATGATTGCCTAACTTCTACATACTGACATATTCGACGCTGTTGTTCATCAGGGCTGCTGAATAATGAATAGGGAATAGGTGTTATGCTAATGTGGCGGTCGTATGTTAATGAGGATCAGCTGTGCTGTGTAATACGCTGCTGTCTAATGTCCCTGCTGGACTGTGGTACGTGTGCGTGAGCAGGTCTATCGTCTCGTCTCGTCTCAATCGCAAATAAATCAGGTGTGGGACACGAGCGCCATCCGGCAAGACCCAAACAAATCAATAGAGACACGCAGCCAACAATCAAGTGCAATCAAAAGCCGGGAAGAGGATCAGACACTGTAATTTGAGCTGGGAGTCGAGTGAGTGT
>NW_015647944.1:96262-98497 GCF_001515625.1 Sinocyclocheilus rhinocerous | reverse complement strand
GTGTGAGAGAGTGTGTGTGTGTGTGTGTGTGTGTGCGCGTGTGTGTGTGTGTGTGCGTGTGTGTGAGTGTGAGTGTGTGTCTGTGTGTGTACTGTACATGATCATCCAACACTTCAGCTCCTACACTAATCTCTCCTGTCCTACAAATGAATTAAACCAGCATCTGTCTGTCTCCTCGCACAGAAATCCAACATATTTATCGATTCTTTGAGTCAACCTAAAAATTATGCATGGCTTATCAACACACTGCTGCATTCTTAATATTCTTAAAGTCAACATGAAATAAAATTCACAACCCATTTTTCTTCGGTAATGTGACAGGTTTCCAAGTGGAAAGAGATACACACTAGGGCTGCACGATAAATCGAAATGGAATCGAGATCGCGATTCGACAGAAGCTGTGATTGTCATGCGTATCTTTCAGTGAAGCACGGTTCTGTGATCAGCAGTAAATCTCCAGAACCGCGCAATAAAATCGTCTGCGTAACTTGTCAGTGATCTACGGCTATGTGTAGTAAATGCTGCTCCATCTGAAAGCACGTGATGTGATTTACTGCTGATTACAGAACCGGCTTTACTATCAAAATGCGCATGACAATCGCATTAGATTAATCGTGTAGCCCTAATACTCAACACACAAAAAAAATTGAATGGGATTTGTTTTTTTACGTGGGAAATGATGAAATGATGAAAATAATGAATATCAGATATCAAGACCTAAATTTGAGTTTTACAAACATCATGGACAAATATGGGCTCTGGGGAAAATAGTGTAAATAATAATAATAATAATTTGAAGTACATAAAAATACATATTTATACATGAAAATATATCACTGTTTTTATATTTTAGCAGTAATAGAATATCTGAGTTTCAGTGGCATCAAAAAGTTTGAAAAATAAAGTGGTTTCAGAGGTTATTTTGGGGTTTCTCTCCAAAGTCCATTTATAAGTTGTTTACAACAAGAGCACAAACATATATTACAAAATGGATTTGGATTTCATGTTCTTCTGAAACTATTATCTAATGGCCTACACAGCTTATGGTGACATCAGCCGAAAAGGAAAATCATGCATTTTCACATGATTCAATATTAGGAACTTCCCAAGAGATCTAAGGTTAATATTTAAGGTCATTCACTTCACATGAAGAAGAACAGAAAGCTAACTGGCCAAAAGAGTGAGTGAAAAAGAGACCGACAGAGAGAATATGACTCTAAACTCTCCCTAATGCAATTAACCATGTTGTCCAAGAGATCTGTAATTGTGCTGATCACTTTGGTTTGGTTTAGTCACAAATATCTTACAGTACAACATCACACAGATTCACGTCTGGAATAAAAACCAACCCTGTGAAGGACGGATGAAGAAAATGCTGCAAAAGTGTGACAATAGAACGTTTTATCCGTAAAGCATCTTTGTCTGAACCTGGAGAAAACATCAAACTCTAATGTGCATTCTGTATTCTAAAGCTGCTCCACTTTGCTTTAATGAATTCAGCCAGATCTGAGGAAAGAGATAGAGAGAGAAAATAAAGCAGCGAGAGATGACTTCCTTCTTATTTTCTGCGGTGAAGGTAAGTCCCCTTCTGGGAGACGAGGTTGAACAAAAGGATGGAAAGAGAAGTTTATGTGTGAGAGAGAGAGAGAGAGAGAGAGAGATGAACAATAGAGGTCTGACACATCAGACCAAATTAACCCCTTAATGATTGCTCATGTCCATTCCTCATGTAGACTGTGATGGATTAACAACATCTTCAGCACAAAAACATGTTAACCACACTGTTAACCCTATGAATGCATCATGAATGCAAAGTTATCATTTACTCGTCATTTATCAAACCTGTATGACTGTCTTTGCTTTGGTGCAACACAAGAGACATTATTTTGACGATTGCATCAGTGTCCAAAATATCTTCTTTTGTGTTCCAATAAAAAAACTAAAAAAACTTTAACGTGTATTTTGGAAAACAACATGTGTCAATCATTTCCCCATAAGTGCTTATCAAAATAAAAATGTGATGGTTTATTGTTTTTAAATGAAGAAATTAGCTATAAACGGCTGTATTTTAGTTGTAATGCAAAATAAATTATTATATTATTTTTCTTAAATACTCAATTTTTTATTTTACAGAGAAAATAATAGTAATATGCCAATTTCTTTTTTAGTATTTTTTTTAAATATATTTTAGTAATAATAATAATAATAATAATAATAACAATTGTTATTATTATT
>NW_015647944.1:87735-96216 GCF_001515625.1 Sinocyclocheilus rhinocerous | reverse complement strand
TAAAAAAATAAAAATAAAATAATATATATATATATTTTTTTATATATATAGTCATACAGGTTTGAAATAACAACATTACTTGATCAAAACCACATACAACCTAAAACAAACTTAAAGAAATTAATGAAAGGCACGATGCTGTCAGTAATAAAACTAACAACATCTAAATGTTAAGTATCTAAGACTAAATGCACTTACAGTAAATGTTACGTAAATACTAATAACACAGATACTGTAAATCATAAAGTGTAGGGCACTATAGAAAAATAAATTCCATCTTAACTAAGGCGTTCCTCACCAATATAAAATAAATATAAGATAAGAAAATGTTTTAGAGTTGGAAATGAGACTGTAGATTTGATTATAGTGCCATTATTATTATTGTGCTCTCAGAAAACATCCACTCGGTCTCTTCCTGTCCCACACAACTCATATTATTCAATATCTGAGACAATAATGCCTGAAGCCTCAAGTGACAAGTACTAACATCTCAGTATCCAGCGATGAAGCCACACAAGCTCTGCCTTCCTGCTACTGATCACCATCAGTTATGGAACTTCCTGGGCTTTAATTCACTGTATAAACGCATTTAGGCTTCGCTTTATCTGTCATAACGTCATTTCATTTCTGCCAGCATCACCAGCATTGCCTATCAGTAAATAACATGTCCTATACTGTAGATGTGCTGCTTGCAACACACGGTCACGCATTACGGTGTCTGTTACAGTGTAATTCTATTAGTGAGCATGGAAAAATACTAACGAGCAGCATGCACTTAATCTATATTGTGGAACTACGGTTAATTACACAACATTAGTGTTACTGCTACTGAAAATAATTATATTAATGTGCAAAAAGGACGTTGCCAAGTGTTCATTTTAACCAGGGTTATTATAGTTAACTAAAACTGGAGCTAAAATTAAAACCATAAAAAATTGTTACTTGTTAACTGAAATAAACTTTTAAAAACTTTTTTATTTCAGTTAGTTGCCAAGGCAACATTTCTCATTTTAATTTAGTTTGATGTACAAAAACTAAAACTGAAATAAAAAAAAATTTATAAAAACTATTTAGACATAAACAAAAACGACTAAAAATGACAAAATCTTTAACGTGTATTTTGGAAAACAACATGTGTCAATCATTTTCCCCATAAGTGCTTATCAAAATAAAAATGTGATGGTTTATTGTTTTAAAATGAAGAAATTAGCTATAAACGGCTGTATTTTAGTTGTAATGCAAAATAAATTATTATATTATTTTTCTTAAATACTCAGTTTTTTATTTTACAGAGAAAATAATAGTAATATGTCAATTTCTTTTTTTAGTATTTTTAAAAATATATTTTAGTAATAATAATAATAACAATTGTTATTATTATTTTATATATTATTATTATTATTGCACAACATTTTGTACATTTTGTGATTATATATCAATTTGGTTATATAATAATAATAATAATAATAATAATAATAATAATATTAATAATAATAATAATATTTTATAGCCATATTGATATCACACAACAAAACTACTAAAACTTTAACTAAAATGAAAATGGAAAATATAAAGACTCTAAATATTAATAAAAACAATAATACTATCTCAACGATACTAAAATAATACTGATTTTACCTTTGCATTTCTCCATCAAACAGGTGAATCCCACAAAAACATGTCTAATTAGATTATTTATTAGATTATTATGCAGTATTTTTACTTTATTACAGAAAAATTCGAATTCAATGAGTTTTTAAATTCTAATTGGCAGAAGAACATGTTTAAATACTATTAAATAATGCAAAATGACAAATACAATTTCATTTTAAATGCTGTTTTCTTCAATGCAATTTCTTATTTAACCCCATAATTAAAATAAATTAAATATCTTATCGACACTAAAATAACACTGATTTTAACTTTGCATTGCTCACAAAAACATGTCCATGTCACATTTGCCCAAACCCAAAAGGCAAAATAAGATATAATCATATTTCTAAGCATTTTAGATGGCAATTTGCAGGACATTATTTTCATGAAAATTAAGCAGTTTTTCCCCAAAAATCTCTCAATACTGTGATGCAATATTTTTACTGTATTACATAAAACAAACGTAATTCAATGAGTTTTTAAATTCAAATTGGCAGCGTAACATCTTTAAATACTATTAAATAATGCAAAATGATAAATACAATTTAATGTAAATCAATACGGTTGTTTTTGCTTCATTTTCTTCAATGCAATTTCTTATTTACATTTACATTTAGTCATTTAGCAGACGCTTTTATCCAAAGCGACTTACAAATGAGGAGACCAATAGAAGCAATCAAAACTAACAAAAGAGCAACAATATGTAAGTGCATATTATTTAACCCGATAATTAAAAGAAAGAAATACGACAAGCATGCTCTTGACAGATTTTTATGGGATTCCCCTAGTTGTTTTTATGCAATGTGCACCGCAGATCTGAACCTGCGAGAACCAAACGAAACCCTCGCTCAGGTCAGTTCAAAAGGCTGAAGCTCACAGATCAGATGCAGCAGTCCTTGACATTACAATTACTCTGGTCACTGTCTTTTATGAAGTGTGCAGTCAGTGCCGAGAGGATCTCGCTCATTAGAGCCACCGATCAGTGGATCTGCTGCATGTGCATCAATCGAATGACTAAATTACAATGATACGGATAAATCTGTGCATGCGGATGGATGGAGACATTCAGGATTTTAATTGTGGGTTTCATAATCACGAGTGTGGCTAAAACAGGGGTTACTTTTTATGCACACGGCAAAACACTAATTACATGTCCATTATGCAATGGCAAACATAACGCAAATGAAAACACAAAACTTATTTTATTTGCCATTTCCTGCGGAGGCCATTCATGAGAGGAGGCCGGGCAAATCTGTCTCTGCTCAATGACTTGGGGACTGATACTGCAAGTACTTTAAGAGCATGACAAGATAAATATATGGTGCATGACACGCTGCACAGAAGAGGATTTTGGAAGTGAGGCCGAGTGTATTGTGTAAGGAATGGACAAGAGAAGCTCTGTTCCAAAACCTAGTGAGCTGCCTACCTAGACAGCATTTTAAGGTGCCAAAAGTTCCCGCACAAAAGCCGGGTAAAATGTAAGCAACCAACATATTGCTGGTTCAATCAAATTGCAAGGCATCACCACACGTGCTGCTCCCAAAAAACGCAATCCCAGAATGCATTGCAAAATATTCAGTAAACAAATCCAAGATGGAAAAGAGTGACTACAATTTCTAATAGTTCAACAAAGTTGCATTACAAGAGTGTTGATTTTCAATAAAAGAGTACTTTCGCTTGTGTGATATTGCTTAAATACAATTACATTTAATGTACTACCGAAAAGTATTGATAAAATAAAATAAAATAAAATTTGGCCACTTTTTCTTTTTCTTCTAATTTATTTTTAATATATTTTTAATACATATACTTTTGTTTTATTGTTCATTTTTCTCATGCACCTTTTAAAAATAATTTTACAGTATGTAAAGCACTTTGAATTACCAATGTGCATGAAATAAAATATAGAAACATAATAAATTATATTAAATATTTATTTGTATTGTTATTTTTTTCTCTCATGCACCTTATACCTTATATCGTTTTACAGTATGTAAAGCACTTAAAATTAGCAATATGTATGAAATACAATAAATAATATTAAATATTTATTTTTATTCTTTTTTATTCTTTTATTTTTTATTTCTTATGCACCATTTTACAGCATGTAAAGCACTTTGAATTACCACTGTGCATGAAATAAAATATATAAACATAAATTATATTAAATATTTGTTTTAATTATTTTTTATTCTTTTATTTTTTATTTCTTATGCACATTTTATGATTTAAAAAAATAATAATAATAATTTTACAGCATGTAAAGCACTTTGAATTACCACTGTGTATGAAACACAATAAATAAACAAAATAAACTATATTAATTACTAAATATTTCTTTCTGTTTATTGATACTTTTTACTTTTGTGTTTAGATGAGCTTAGATTAACTGGTGCCAGAAGCAGAAAGGGAACAAGTGGGAGGAAACATGAGGACATTTGAAAAAAATAATAATAATAATTTTACAGCATGTAAAGCACTTGAATTACCACTGTGTATGAAACACAATAAATAAACAAAATAAACTATATTAATTACTAAATATATCTTTCTGTTTATTGATACTTTTTATTTCTCCTGCACCTTTTATAATTTTTAATCATTTTACGGTATGTAGAGCACTTTGAATTAGCAATGTGTATAAAACAGAATAAATATACTGTATATTCAAAATAAATAAACTGTATTAAATATTTCTTTCTAATTATTGCTCTTTTTATTTCTCATGCACCCTTTATATTTTTAAAAAAATAATATTACAGTATGTAAAGCACTTTGCATTACCAATGTGCATGAAATCAAATAAATACATAAAATCAACTGTATTAAATATTTCTTTTGTTTTAATGTTATTTTTCATTTCTCATGCACCTTTTACAATAAATAAACTGCATTGAATTTTAAACTCCTTTGCAATATTGTGTCATGTCTCTTGTTGTTCTAGTACTAGTTGTGTGTAGGGTTGCAAAGGGGTGGAAAATTTCCGGTAAATTTCCGGAAACTTTCCCAAAAATCCCTGGAATATTCCAAAAAAAAAAATCCTGGAAAGTTTCCAAAATTTCTGGAATGTTTCCCAAATTTACTGGAAATTTTCCACCTTTTTGCAACCCTAGTTGTGTGTAGCGAATGTCGCACAGAACTGCTTCCAAAAAGTCTCTTATGAGAGAATGCTGACTTAAAAGGTAGCTGCCTACATAGCAAAGCAGAGCTACAGAATGAATGGGTCACTGACATATCCAAGGCTCAGTCTGAAGAATGCCGTGTGGCCTTTATCTTCAGTAACGATGCTCTGGTGTGTGACATTGCTGTGGTAATTACAGAGGTATATGCAGGAGGAGATTAGGCCTGTAATCAGCGCTGGAAATTCAGTCTATTGTGTTCAGAGGGAGAGAAGCAACGATATTATTATCTGGGCCACCGCAACAATGTGACAATACCAGCATGGCTATAAAAGATCTGTAATCCAGTGTGCTTTGCAAAAATGCAAAATCTGTCACAAGAAAACATGAATCTTTACACACGTCTTCTCCATAATAATCTTCCCCTCCACCGAAGCTCTGAGGTCATTGACAGTGCTGGTTTTAATATGCATCTCAAGCAAACACATGAGATGTCTCAGCTTTGGCATAGAGGACGATTATCCATAATAAGCTGAGGTGCTTCAAAAATATTTTGCATGGAAAAAATAACAGTAGCAACACAAAGGAGAGTAAATCTTTCATTTTTGGGGTAATATTCCTTTAAAATGCTCTCAGGTATCAAGAAACATGTAGAATAAGACATCATCTCAACTTCTTAACCAAAATTCAATGTCTCCTGCATAACTTTCGATTATTAAACAAAGCGCTGATGACAACGAAAGAATCTATGATGCATTAAAAAGGTATTTATAATGTACAATATAATGCATTACATTTTTTCATAAATAATTGTACCCAAAGTTAAAATGCATTATAATATTTGCAGATTCCTTAGATCTGAAATTGATTGTTAGTCACCTGTTGAAATATACTTTCTAAAGGTATATCATAAGTATTATAAAAGTGGTTACATTTATTCATGAGATCATGCAATACATTGCAATGCATTAAAAACATCTGTATAATGCATCATATATAAAGGCATTAAATAAAGTGTTACTGAATAATCTTCCTCTCTCCGCCCTGACACACACACACACACACACTCACTCATACACACACACACACTCACACACACACACACACACACACTCACTCACTCACTCACTCACTCACTCACACACACACACACACACACACTCTCACACACACACACACACACTCACTCACTCACTCACTCACTCACTCACACACACACACACACACACACTCTCACACACACACACACACACTCACTCACTCACTCACACACACACAAACACAAACGCAGCAACCTCATATTATATCAGTCTATTCCCACACTGCCTTTCATATCCTCCAGGAACAACGCTGCAATCTCATAATGTCGAGCAGAATAAAAGCATCATCTCGGGATCAATAGGTAAACAGCAGTCGTGTCTCCGGAGGGGGCTGGGTTATAGCGGTTAACCCTGTGTCGCACGTTACCCTGCCAATTCATGAATGAAAACAGTGTGTAAATTCAACCCAATCAAAGACATCCGTGGCACACTCAGCGTTTGTGAATATGCATTTAGCCAGTCAGACGGATTGTGAATGCAAAACAGATAGCATGTAATTAAAAAATAACTAATGTTTGCTTTTTTTGAAGGCTTGCACGACCACAGCATGAATCAGTTTCATGCACTCATATCACAAATGAAGCCTGAGGCAAATGTGCACAAACCGGTGTGTATGAACATATCAGATCTATAGAGTCAATGTCATCCCCAAGGACACATCTTAATTAATAAAGAGAGAGAGTGTCTGGATTTCATGTCAAATTCAAGTAGCTAATGCACTTCTGCTGTCAGCTGGGAGAGCTCTGGGCTTGGTGTGTTGCAAAATGGCTGTAAAATCACATTTGGAAGAAGAAGAAGAAAAATATAAGCAAAACTGAAATGTTTGAAACTTTTTTGGCTGACTATTTAAAATGAAATCTGATATTATATATATATATATTAAAAAGAGTTCAGATGCAAAGCCTCTAAGTGCCATCTGAAATGTTCTTCTAAAATTTAATGACAATGCATAGGTCCTTTTCTATGCCACTAAAGCGAAATAAATGAACATAAATATAGGAGCCTGATAAAAATGCTCATTTTAGATTTAAAATTTCAGACGGCACTTAGAGGCTTTTGCATCTGAACTCTTCATATATATAAACTGTATAAATTGTATTAACTATAACCCGGAATTATTTAAAAACAGTAAACATCGATACACCTTCAACTTTAGCATTTTTAGACACTCTTATAAATGAAGGGCCACAGCAATGCCAAAGAAGGACCATTTTTTAGGTTCCCCAATAGAACCGTTCATTTTTTTTCTCTTAGTGTGAAGAACATTTTAATAATCTAAAGAACCTTTTTTTTTCCACTGTAAAGAACCTTTTGTGCAAAGGAAAGATTCCATGGATGTTAATGGTTACCGATTGTGCAAAAGTGCATCTCTCATTAAAGCCTTTCATTTGTTTTCTTCTCTTTAGCAATACTGGTTTGACTATTAAGATAGCAGACAGTTTCTAATAAACACATAATTTGAATTTAAACCTACATTATCTTGCTGTTTTGGGTCAGCACAACTATTTTCTCTGTCACGCCATACACTGATTGATCCAGATGTAAAGTGAGCAGTGTTTTGGAGGGACACAGACAGAACCTGTTACCTGAAATCACTGTAGGGGTGAATAATCCAGAAGCCGGCGGATTTGACCCGTTCCTGCTCCCGTTCCACCGCCTTCTCGCTCCCAAACATCCGCAGGGAAAACTTGTTGACCCCGGGCTGCAGCATCGCCCCGAACTGCCTGTGCATGAAGCCCGCTTGATAAAACCTCTCGTCGTCCGGCAGGATCTGCTCGATGCCCTCCAGCTTTATAAAGCCAGCCTGCTGATCCGGGACGCCCGGTTGCTGCTGGTTCGCACCGGCGGCATCCTCACCCCCGCCGGCTCCAGGAGGGCTCTCCTCGCTCGGGGTGACTTCTCCCTCCGTGATCAGACGCCTCTCCTCCGCTACATCCGAGTCGTGGACGTGCCGACTGCTGATGGACGAAAGGCTCCCTCGGAACCTCCGGCAGTCCCCGTTGGAGCTGGTCTTCACGGGTCTCCCGATGTCCGTCTCCATGATCACGGACTCTCCGCTTCTGGTCTCCCCCGCGGAGGTCGGCGACGGCAGGGGCTTCATCCGGATGCTCTTCCTCCGGGTGTCCTTGTCGGTGTCTTCTGCATCACCCATGATGTGCTGTGGCAAACTGTAGAGCCTTTTACGCATGGACGAATGCAACCTGTCCATTATGACATTGAAACGGGCGCGCGATTAATTCAATGACAAACGAATCCAGTTCGGGTGTAATTATTTCCACAAATCCTTGTGCACCGGAACCCGAATAGTCTGAAGGGTCACAGAATTGTGACATATTAAATCTCAATTGCCAGTTATAAAATCAGAATTGCGAGATATAATCTCAAAATTCGGACTTTTTTTCTCAGAATTGCGTGATAAAAACTCGCAATTCTGACCGTTTTTCTCGCAACTCTGACTTTTTTCTCAGAATTGTAAGTTATAAAGTCCAATTTTGAGGTGGAAAAGACTATGTTCTCAGAATCGCGTGTTTATATCTCACAATTATGACTTTATAACTCGCAATTGCAAGTTCTGAGAAAAAAAAGTCAGAATTGTGAGATAAAAAGTC
>NW_015647944.1:83844-86572 GCF_001515625.1 Sinocyclocheilus rhinocerous | reverse complement strand
CACTCACTCACTCACACACACACAAACACAAACGCAGCAACCTCATATTATATCAGTCTATTCCCACACTGCCTTTCATATCCTCCAGGAACAACGCTGCAATCTCATAATGTCGAGCAGAATAAAAGCATCATCTCGGGATCAATAGGTAAACAGCAGTCGTGTCTCCGGAGGGGGCTGGGTTATAGCGGTTAACCCTGTGTCGCACGTTACCCTGCCAATTCATGAATGAAAACAGTGTGTAAATTCAACCCAATCAAAGACATCCGTGGCACACTCAGCGTTTGTGAATATGCATTTAGCCAGTCAGACGGATTGTGAATGCAAAACAGATAGCATGTAATTAAAAAATAACTAATGTTTGCTTTTTTTGAAGGCTTGCACGACCACAGCATGAATCAGTTTCATGCACTCATATCACAAATGAAGCCTGAGGCAAATGTGCACAAACCGGTGTGTATGAACATATCAGATCTATAGAGTCAATGTCATCCCCAAGGACACATCTTAATTAATAAAGAGAGAGAGTGTCTGGATTTCATGTCAAATTCAAGTAGCTAATGCACTTCTGCTGTCAGCTGGGAGAGCTCTGGGCTTGGTGTGTTGCAAAATGGCTGTAAAATCACATTTGGAAGAAGAAGAAGAAAAATATAAGCAAAACTGAAATGTTTGAAACTTTTTTGGCTGACTATTTAAAATGAAATCTGATATTATATATATATATATTAAAAAGAGTTCAGATGCAAAGCCTCTAAGTGCCATCTGAAATGTTCTTCTAAAATTTAATGACAATGCATAGGTCCTTTTCTATGCCACTAAAGCGAAATAAATGAACATAAATATAGGAGCCTGATAAAAATGCTCATTTTAGATTTAAAATTTCAGACGGCACTTAGAGGCTTTTGCATCTGAACTCTTCATATATATAAACTGTATAAATTGTATTAACTATAACCCGGAATTATTTAAAAACAGTAAACATCGATACACCTTCAACTTTAGCATTTTTAGACACTCTTATAAATGAAGGGCCACAGCAATGCCAAAGAAGGACCATTTTTTAGGTTCCCCAATAGAACCGTTCATTTTTTTTCTCTTAGTGTGAAGAACATTTTAATAATCTAAAGAACCTTTTTTTTTCCACTGTAAAGAACCTTTTGTGCAAAGGAAAGATTCCATGGATGTTAATGGTTACCGATTGTGCAAAAGTGCATCTCTCATTAAAGCCTTTCATTTGTTTTCTTCTCTTTAGCAATACTGGTTTGACTATTAAGATAGCAGACAGTTTCTAATAAACACATAATTTGAATTTAAACCTACATTATCTTGCTGTTTTGGGTCAGCACAACTATTTTCTCTGTCACGCCATACACTGATTGATCCAGATGTAAAGTGAGCAGTGTTTTGGAGGGACACAGACAGAACCTGTTACCTGAAATCACTGTAGGGGTGAATAATCCAGAAGCCGGCGGATTTGACCCGTTCCTGCTCCCGTTCCACCGCCTTCTCGCTCCCAAACATCCGCAGGGAAAACTTGTTGACCCCGGGCTGCAGCATCGCCCCGAACTGCCTGTGCATGAAGCCCGCTTGATAAAACCTCTCGTCGTCCGGCAGGATCTGCTCGATGCCCTCCAGCTTTATAAAGCCAGCCTGCTGATCCGGGACGCCCGGTTGCTGCTGCTGGCTCGCACCGGCGGCATCCTCTCCCCCGCCGCCGCCGGGCTCCGCGCCGCCACCCGCGGCTCCAGGAGGGCTCTCCTCGCTCGGAGTGACTTCTCCCTCCGTGATCAGACGCCTCTCCTCCGCTACATCCGAGTCGTGGACGTGCCGACTGCTGATGGACGAAAGGCTCCCTCGGAACCTCCGGCAGTCCCCGTTGGAGCTGGTCTTCACGGGTCTCCCGATGTCCGTCTCCATGATCACGGACTCTCCACTTCTGGTCTCCCCGAGGGCTCCGGCGGAAGGCAGGGGCTTCATCCGGATGCTCTTCCTCCGGGTGTCCTTGTCGGTGTCTTCTGCATCACCCATGATGTGCTGTGGCAAACTGTAGAGCCTTTTACGCATGGACGAATGCAACCTGTCCATTATGACATTGAAACGGGTGCGCGATCAATTCAATGACAAACGAATCCAATTCGGGTGTAATTATTGCCACAAATCCCTGTGCACCAAAACCCGAATAGTCTGAAGGGTCAAACCCACCTGTCTTTCGCTCAAGCACATGCCACGGCGCATTAGGCTACCTGGCTGCCCAAATCCAGTGGTCTCCAGCTTCAAGGCACTGACTGTGTTGCTCTGCGAGCACGTATAAAGTCTGAGGAATCGCAGATCGGGGGAGGTCACGGACCCACAGGATCCTTGTCGGCTGTCAATCACGATCGAGTAGCCCACATCAACCGGGAACCGCTGACATCACCGCCTTCCGCCGTCCCGAGTCGCTCTGATCCGTGAATATTCCTGGTGATGCTGATCTCGGGTTGCCATAGAAGCGAGAGCAGCATCTCAGCCACTCAGAGTCAGTCAGGTACCCGACACCTAACCAAACCTTTACGCGGTTCTCCTCACGCAATATTCGCATTTTACACACAAAATAAACATTTAATTTGGCTTTATTTTGACTTTTTGTGATGGAGAACACTGACAGGGATGGAAGCCCGTTTCTGCCACTGAATTAAAAAAATTAAAAAAGGTTATTGCGACTTTTTATCTCACATTTCGGACTTTATTC
>NW_015647944.1:73568-83716 GCF_001515625.1 Sinocyclocheilus rhinocerous | reverse complement strand
GAAAAAAAGTCAGAATTGTGAGATAAAAAGTCGCAATTACCTTTTTTATTTTATTTTTTTATTCAGTGGCGGAAACGGGCTTCCACTGACAGGTGTCAATAACCCCGGGGAAAATAGATTTATACAAATTAAACCAACGTTGTCATGTTTTAATACATGTAATTCCTCAAATTTTAACGAATAAGTAGGCCTAATTTCAAAACGTAATATTGCTTTGTTAATTAAATAAAATTACACTATTAAACTAAATTTACACTAAAACACATCATTTTAATTTTCTAATTAACATAAAATTCGACGTTGAAAATATTGACGCATGCTCACAACTGTAAGAGTAATAACGTCATGCGATTTAAATATTAACCGTCAATCAGTTCTTCCTCCGCCTCCGCCTTTTTTCATCCGTTTTACTCGCTTCATTTTCTGGAAAAAAAAGCCACTCAGAGTCAGTCAGGTACCCGACACCTAACCAAACCTTTACGCGGTTCTCCTCACGCAATATTCGCATTTTACACACAAAATAAACATTTAATTTGGCTTTATTTTGACTTTTTGTGATGGAGAACACTGACAGGGATGGAAGCCCGTTTCTGCCACTGAATTAAAAAAATTAAAAAAGGTTATTGCGACTTTTTATCTCACATTTCGGACTTTATTCGCAGAATTGTGACATATTAAATCGCAAGTGCCAGTTATAAAATCAGAATTGCGAGATATAATCTCAAAATTCGGACTTTTTTTCTCAGAATTGCGTGATAAAAACTCGCAATTCAGATTTTTTTTCTCGCAATTCCGAGTTTATATCTCGCAATTCTGACCGTTTTTCTCGCAACTCTGACTTTTTTCTCAGAATTGTAAGTTATAAAGTCAAATTTTGAGGTGGAAAAGACTATGTTCTCAGAATCGCGTGTTTATTTCTCACAATTATGACTTTATAACTCGCAATTGCAAGTTCTGAGAAAAAAAGTCAGAATTGTGAGATAAAAAGTCGCAATTACCTTTTTTATTTTATTTTTTTATTCAGTGGCGGAAACGGGCTTCCACTGACAGGTGTCAATAACCCCGGGGAAAATAGATTTATACAAATTAAACAAACGTTGTCATGTTTTAATACATGTAATTCCTCAAATTTTAACGAATAAGTAGGCCTAATTTCAAAACGTAATATTGCTTTGTTAATTAAATAAAATTACACTATTAAACTAAATTTACACTAAAACACATAATTTTAATTTTCTAATTAACATAAAATTCGACGTTGAAAATATTGACGCATGCGCACAACTGTAAGAGTAATAACGTCATGCGATTTAAATATTAACCGTCAATCGGTTCTTCCTCCGCCTCCGCCTTTTTTCATCCGTTTTACTCGCTTCATTTTCTGGAAAAAAAGTAATATGGAAAGTGGTTCTTCACCCGAAGAACATTCGAAAGACACGACGATTTCGAATTGTGTTTGGAAACTGCGACGCTACGGTCGGTTTCTCCCCGAAGGCAAAGCAAAATCGGTCAGTAACTGCGCGTGGAAGGTGAGAACTGAGCGAAAAGTCCCGCCCTTTTCTCTTGCCGCCCTCAACGGAAGCGAAAGCGGGACATTTTCGTTTTATAACTGAAATATATTAATTTCTTGTTCATTCAGACATCTCAGTGTGGGGAAAACAAACGCCATTCGTTTTGAACCATTAGTTGTTGTTTTGCTGGGAAAAAAGAGTTTAGTGAGGAGAACAAGTTGGCAAGATAAAAAAAAAAAACAAAAAAAAAAAACAGGCCCATTAGTACTACAAATAAAAACAGTAATTCTAAAAAAAATTGATTTGTTTAAAGACAATGTGAGTGTTGTTTGCTCCAACATTGAATTGTTGTGATTGATGTTTGGTGTATTGTTATATGGCTGCTAAGGTGTTCTGGGTGGTTGTTAGGGTGTAGTTAAATGGATGCTGGGTGTTTTGGGTGGTTGCTAGGGTGTTGCTGAGTGGCAATAACCCCGGGGAAAATAGATTTATACAAATTAAACAAACGTTGTCATGTTTTAATACATGTAATTCCTCAAATTTTAACGAATAAGTAGGCCTAATTTCAAAACGTAATATTGCTTTGTTAATTAAATAAAATTACACTATTAAACTAAATTTACACTAAAACACATAATTTTAATTTTCTAATTAACATAAAATTCGACGTTGAAAATATTGACGCATGCGCACAACTGGATGCTGGGTGTTTTGGGTGGTTGCTAGGGTGTTGCAGAGTGGATGCTGGGTGTTTTGGGTGGTTGCTAGGGTGTTGCTGAGTGGATGCTGGGTGTTTTGGGTGGTTGCAAGGGTGTGGCCGAGTGGATGCTGGGTGTTTTGGGTGGTTGCTAGGGTGTTGCTGAGTGGATGCTGGGTGTTTTGGGTGGTTGCTAGGGTGTTGCAGAGTGGATGCTGGGTGTTTTGGGTGGTTGCTAGGGTGTTGCTGAGTGGATGCTGGGTGTTTTAGGTGGCTGCTAGGGTGTTGCTGAGTGGATGCTGGATGTTTTTGGTGGTTGCTAGTGTGTTGCTGAGTGGATGCTGGGTGTTTTGGGTGGTTGCTAGGGTGTTGCCGAGTGGATGCTGGGTGTTTTAGGTGGCTGCTAGGGTGTTGCTGAGTGGATGCTGGATGTTTTTGGTGGTTGCTAGTGTGTTGCTGAGTGGATGCTGGGTGTTTTGGGTGGTTGCTTGGGTGTTGCTGAGTGGATGCTGGATGTTTTTAGTGGTTGCTAGGGTGTTGCTGGGGGTTTTGGGTGGTTGCTAGGGTGTTGCTGAGTGGATGCTGGATGTTTTTGGTGGTTGCTAGGGTGTTGCTGGGTGTTTTGGGTGGTTGCTATGGTGTTGCTGAGTGGATGTGGATGTTTTTGGTGCTTGCTAGGGTGTTGCTGGGTGTTTTGGGTGGTTGCTAGGGCGTTACTGAGTGGATGCTGGGCGTTTGGGGTGGTTGCTAGGGTGTTGCTGAGTGGATGCTGGGTGTTTTGGGTGGTTGCTAGGGTGTTGCTTAGTGGATGCTGGGTGTTTCGTGGATGCTTGCCTGTTCAAATAGAGTCCACCTCAAGTCTCTGTTATATTCTGATCTCTAAACTAGTTTCCAATTTGTGTTTCTTTCAGATTTTCGAGTCCAGTGAAAGCACTGGCCAGCTGGAGCTAAATATTCTGGGCTCTGGTCATCTGCTAGTATCTCAAGGCCAGGAACTCTTGGTAAGCTTATATGAAAACACACAGGATCTGTCTAGTGACCAATAAAAATGTTTTTTTTTTTTGGCCGGTTATGAAATGCTGCTCTCTAAGCCGTCGACACTCTTCTTCCCATCAGGCTCTAAGTGTGAGGTCAGGATAGCGCAGGTTCCGCTGAACCCATCATAAGAGCTTGACCGTATTTCTTTTAACCCGCAGAAAGAACAGCATAATCCCCTTCCCGCCCCGCTGGGCCTGTCGCTGTCCCTTTGGGATTGCCAGGCTGAGTGCTTCGGATATCTCCCAACAATAAGCCTCAATCTTGGACTCATGGACACAATAGTCTCTGGCTCCTCATGGTGAGCTGGGGAGCTGCATTTGGAGAATGACTCACTTTTTGAGCTTTTATGCAGAACAACAGAGAAGAACGAGGCAGCGCGCCCATCCAGATCAAAGCATCGTGTGATTTTGAGAGCAGGGACCGGCGTCTAGTCATTGATATGTGTCTATAAACTGAACACCCCTGTTTTATTATATGTAACAAGATTACATACACATCCATTTTCATACATTTCATAGCCACTTTTCCATTTCTGTCAAATGTGTTTCAAAGTGGTTTCTTTGCACAACAAACCAGTTGCAAAGAACAATGCCGTGCAATGCAGATGCGATATTTGACATGCAAAGATCACAATTTTAATCTTATCTGCTTTAAGCATTTCTAAAGAGAGGAAAAATCTGTTTTGAATTATTATTTTTTTTGGTTAAAATATGTATTTAATGTGAGGTGCAGCTCTGTAGAAGCATGTTGTTTTTTCAATCCCTGCACTTTCTACATCAAGTGTTGTGATTTATGATATATCCAAGAAAAGAATTCCAGAATTCCTTGCAAGAAACAAGGTGAAAGTTTCCCTGTTTGTTCTCGCTGTAAAACTTTAACTAAACTCGCTTGAGTAGAACTGCTTGTAGTAGTAGCAATAGTAATAGTATAGCAGTAGTAGGAGCAGAATGAATGTTGATATGGTTCCTGGTTGCATTGCCTGTGTCTTGGTGAACGTGACAGTCAGTCATGCATTGATGTTGTTAGTAGAGCCCCCTTCTGACATGATTGTGTAATAGCAAAAAACAAACAAACAAAAACTTGTACTCAATGTCTCAATGGAGAAAATGCTTTTTTAGATGTAGAGGCATTGACTAACCCGACTATATATATATGCCAAGCCACCGACACAACATCCGTGCAACATTTGCATTCACAAAAAAAACTATTTAGTTGGTAAAAATGTTAATTGATCATTCAGCCTATGGTTGGATTGGCAGCAACTGTTTCTGCAATAAAAACACTGGAGGAGGTTGCTGATGGCAGGTTCATGCTGCTCGGCTTTTATGATGTGTTTTCAGCCTGATATAATCCTATTAAACGAGTCTCTGCTGGATAACGATGATGTGTGGTCCTGTGTTTTTCATAGGAGGGCTTTTCTCTGCTCAACGCACAGAGCTTCTTGAAAATCCAGCACAAATCAGACAGTCTGCTGTTCAACATTGCAATCAAGGTGAGAAGCAGCACTGTGATTTTTCACATTTATGTATTTTGGATGAATGAAAGTATATTCCCGTACCTTGATCTGCAGTTTAACAGCCATCTGAAACACTCAACAGGATGTGATGCGTGCGTGTCGTCCTGAAGGCAGACTCCGCCTCGAAAGCAATAAACATTTTAATATGCAAATGTAAAAAAAAAACTGCTTCCGAGTGACCTCCAACTTTACAGCTCAAAGACAAACTCTGTGACTTGTTAATTAAGCTAATTATCTCGTCTCCAACCAGTCTTTTTAAACAAGAATTCCCTGCTTTGTGCATACTGATGCATTTCTTGAAAACAACAGTCCCTATTAAGTTAAACTTATATGTGTCCCTGGAGCACAAAAGCAGTGTTAAGTCGCTGGGGGATATTTGTAGCAATAGCCAACAATACATTGTATGGGTCAAAATTATAGATTTTTCTTTTATGCCAAAAATCATTAGGATATTAAGTAAAGATCATGTTCCATGAAGGTATTTTGTAAATTTCCTACCGTAAATATATCATAACTTAATTTTTGATTAGTAATATGTTTTGCTAAGAACTTCATTTGGACAACTTTAAAGACGATTTTCTCAATATTTAGATTTTTTTTTGCACCCTCAGATTCCAGATTTTCAAATAGTTGTATCTCAGCCAAATATTGTCCTATCCTAACAAACCATACATCAATGGAAAGCTTATTTATTCAGCTTTCAGATGATGTATAAATCTTTAATTTTGAATACATTTTGAATTTTTAAAAATCGTAGCTTCACCAGAATGGTATGAAACTTGGTGACTTTTATGGCACTTGGTTTGTGAACACAAAAAAAAATTGAGGGCATGATTCGAAAAAGCTAAGTGGTCGTAAAAAAAATAGTCACACTCGTGGTCTTCGGTCAAAAATTACCGACCATAGGAAATGAATGGGAAATGGGGGAAAAAAATCGAAAATACAGAATTATTTTGTGTGTACAATCTACAAATCCCCCACAATGCAGAAAAAAATTGCACAGCAGTCTTCGGTCAAAAATGACCGACCATAGGAAATGAATGGGAAATTTCGAAAATCGAAAATACAGAATTATTTTATGTGTACAATCTACAAATCCCCCACAGTGCAAAAAAAATTGCACAGCAATGACGGGGTGAAACTCTAAAACATCTAGAGTGCAAAATCAACACACCAACTCACACACGCACGGACACACACTTGTACAAGTAATGCATGCAATTCAAATGTGGTTTTGTGTTTGCACGTGCAAAATTACACACGTTAATGCTGTTTAGTGTGTAGCTGAAATAGTGTGTTTGTTTAGTGTAATGTGATGTTTCTGTGCTTTTTTTTGTTTTGCTGTGTGTGTAAGGGTGAGAGCCGTTTGATCCGACTGCAGTTTGATGGCAGTGGTCGAGCAGAAGCGGCTGGTTTTTGCAGTAAAGCTGTGGAGAGGCTGCAGGATTATGTTCCTGTCCAGGAGCATCTGAGCACACCTGCATCTGCTGCTCCATCCGATCCTGCAGAACCTGGACCATCTACACAGCAGCAGCAGCAGGTTGGAAATATTCAGAACCACCCATCCATCTTCTCAAAAGATGTGGAAATCTATGGGGTAATGATGGTATGTAGGTACTACTAGAGCTGGTTGCAGTGATAAGAGTGAGTGACAGGGGGTTTGTCCTTTGGCTTTTAAGCAGCTCCTAGCAGGTCACATTGACTGGCAGGTAATTACTGGTGAGCTTCCAGGTAAGTGCTGGATAACACCACCAAATGAACAAGGCCTGAGCAGAAAACAAGCAGCTATCTATCTGGAGTTGCTGTGCATGGTATTTCTAAACAGTAACAAGCTAACACTTGTGCAACACGTTTAATGCACATAACAGAAATAATTTAAGGATTTAATTGGATCATGAGTCATGACACAACTGACTTGGGATTTTATTAACTGATATTATTTTTCCCTTGGTTAGTCATCAGAAATCATTTGAGAAATTTTCACATTTTGATGAAAGATTATGAAAATTCACCCATTTATCTGTCTGTCTGTACTTAGTGTAAATAACATTTATATCAACCTATAAACAGTTGAATTGACTTTTGCAACACGTTTAATGTACGGTATGTAATGTGACATATAACAGAATATTTAGCAGTAAATTATGTAGGACAGGATTTAATTGAGTCACAACATCTATCTATCTATCTATCTGGACTTACTGTGCATAATATTTATATCAAGCTATAAACAGAAATGAGTTGTGCAACACGTTTATTGCATGTAATGTTATTTATAGGCTAACAGTATATTTAGCAGGAAATAATGCAGTACAAGATTTAATTGGATGACAGAACTGGCTTATGATTTATTTAATATTTTTCCCTTTGGTTATGCTGCTGAAATCATTTGAGAAGTTTTATTTTGATGAAAGATTTTTTGTTCCCAATTTTATCACGGAAATATGAAGTGTGCATAATAAGGAACATTTATTAAAAAAATTAATGTAGTTTTGATTTCATGTTAAGTGCAGTTAATTTAACTAATAATCAATGTTAATTTGTATTGCCGTCACTAGGTGGTGCTGTTGCCACATAATGATAATAAATGGGCGCTGAGAGGGAAATAATCCCACCCTCAGCTGAACTGTTTATTTGTGATTCTGAAATGTAAATACACATATTCCAGGCTCTAAATATAGTGAACACACAAGCACAAAGGGAAGTCTCTGTGTAGAATATGTTTAGTGACAGCGACGCCCCGCAGCAGGATGAGAAAGATTGCCAGGGATGAGGACATTTAATTAGTAATGAGGGTATTGATTGGCTGGTGAGACCCTCCGTGTGAGTCCTGAGACTATAATGAACTGATCTATTTCTGTTTCCACTTCAGGCCCCTGAAGATGCACCACGGGCGGCCCCTGCCGTTGCCATGGAACCGCTGTCAATCAAACACCTTTCTCAGGTACCACTGGATTTCCACTGATCTGGTGTCGAGTCACTGCATTAGACGCTGTAGTCGGTGATATTTTAATTTGACCTCTGAGATGTCACCCTGACTTTTTCATGCACATTATAATCTCTTCCTCTTCAGTACTTCCTGGGTGAGCGTGAGCTGTCCCTGCCGATGGCGTTTCATCAGTGCACGCTGCCCTCTGGAGACCTGGAGGCACTACTGCGCCTCTGTCTGCTCGATTCTGGTTTTCCTGCTTTCGTGGAGGACGTCGAGAAGAAGCTGAAGCAGCTGACGCAAGAATGAGGTAGAGCTGTGCTCTCAAAATCACATCACTCTTGTTTATGGCAATTAATGGCAATAAAGCTGACATATAAATATTAGATCAAAAACTTAAATAGAAATGTTGTCTTGGCAACTAACTGACATAAGCAGTAAAATTATTAAAAATCCTATTAAATGAAATAAAGCTGAAAGAAAATATAAATAATAGATGAAAAACTTGAACTTAACATTTTTTAAAGAAATTAAAATGTTGCCTTGGCAACTAAATGAAGTTTACTAAAATTTAGTGCGGTCAAAATTAGCGTGTTAACACATGCGATTAATTTTTTTCAGTTTAACGTGTTAACAAAAGAAAAAAAAAAGAGGAAATCAATAACTTCTGTAGCTTTAAGGATCCATCTATATTTAATTGTTTGATAACTTTGTTCAATTTCTGTATATTTCCTACTTGCTGAAGGGCACATGTAGCTAAATATGACATTTATTATAATGGGTTTATGTGAAAATTGTTTTAAGTTCACTTAAATTAGAAGTTGTTATTTTTTATGAAGTCTAATAAATGTTAAAATTGATAGCTCTCAATTATACTGTAATGTTGATGGGCTTTAGTCAATGGCTAAATATTAAGAAAAAAAAACAATTTCATAGAGACATCAGTAGTATTGGTATCGGTGATACTCGCCTTCAGACATAAAAAAGATTCCATTAAATAAATATTTAAAAAATACTCTGTTTCTACATTAATTTGAAGATTGAATGTGAAATTATTGCATTATAAATTATATGTAAAAACTTTGTTAGGTGGGATTAATCGTGATTCATTTCAGAAAAAATTTGATTAATTAGGTTTTTCTTTTAATCGATTGACAGCACTACTAAACTTCTTAAAAATCATTTAATTGAAATAAATCTAAAATAAAATAGAAATATTAGAAAACTTAAAAGTAAAAAAAAAAATGTAGCCTTGGCAACTAACTGAAATAGAATAAGTTTAAGTACTAAAATTACTAAAACTATTAAAAATTATTCCGTTAAATGAAATAAACCTGAAATAAAATATCAATATAAGATGAAAAAAAAAAAAAAAGTTTAAAAAATAGAAATGTTGTGTTGGCAACTAACTAAAATAGAATGTTAACGCAACTAAAACTATTAAAAATAATTTTGTTAATTTAAATAAAGCTAAAATAAAATATAAATACGGAACATTTTAACTTAAAAAAATGTAATAAATAAATAAAAAAGGAAATGTTGCATTGGCAACTAACTGAAATAAAATAAGTTACTGATTTTCAGTAAAAAGTCAGCCTAGCAAAAGTTTGTCTGTTAATATGAGACGGCAACAGTTGCTGAGGTGGGAGACAAATCTCACAGCACATTCATTCAGAATGATACAAAAACACATATTTTGGAACCTTTATTCTGAAAAAGGAAACAATTGGTTTCATATAGTCTGTAATGGCTTTAGCTCCACCCACTTCCTCCCTTGTATGTTGGTCCGTTGTCATGGTGACACACACTGTATTGATCAGGAGTTGTCATGCAACTACAGCAGTGCTTTTTAAATGCGAAGCACCCTTATCTCTGAACTGTTCCGTTAAAGCTTTTTATTCTCTGTAATTAAACAAACCCACCCCACCTTACAATTGTCAATAGGTCTATATGAATACATATTGCATAGGATCATAGCCATGCTGTACAAGAATCATCTTTTCTCTAAAAAGAAACAACATTTACAAAAAAAGATATATTCTTTTCCTTTTTACAGATGCTATCGTAATATTTGAACACTTACAGCACCACATGTACAAGACGTCTAAATAACTCTAGAAAATAAATGTTACATATATTTCATTTAATACAATATCAGCTTTAAGATTAAATACTGTTCTGCCACTCACAAAGGTTCTTGCATTCTAGTTTAAGACAAAACACCTCCTTTTAGTATTGTTTTATTGGATGATAAACTGTACAAAGATCTCAATGTTTCCTTACTTTTCATCCATTTAAATTTCTTTAAAAACACACACACACACACAAACACACAAACACACACACACGCATGCTTGATATGCTCTCTCTCTCTCACACACACACACACTTGCACACACACACAGACAGACACACACACAAACACAAACACGCATGCTGATATGCTCTCTCTCTCTC
>NW_015647944.1:69355-72124 GCF_001515625.1 Sinocyclocheilus rhinocerous | reverse complement strand
CACACACACACACACAAACACACACACACACGCGCATGCTGATATGCTCCCTCTCTCTCTCACACACACACACACACACACAAACACACACACACGCACACGCACGCACACGCACACACACACACACACACACACAAACGCGCATGCTGATATGCTCTCTCTCTCTCTCTCACACACACACGCACACACACTAGCTATTCATTTGGATGCAACACCACTTTAAGTAAGAATAGAAAACAATATCTGAATCTTATTCGATTATGTTATTGCATGCATTCGAGACAACATGTAGATATGAAAAAGAATTAGTGCAGCAGGAGGGCATGATAAAAGAACGAAATGCAACGTTAACAGCACATGTAGTAAAATCATCACCTTCAGAATGATTCGTCAGCGTCCACATTCACACAGATCACGAGCCTGAATAAGGCAAACTTGAGACAGTCTTTATTGTTCGTTTCTGCCAGTGTAATGCTGTCGTTATTGTTGTTTTCTTCTCCACGTGAGGCAGGATATGCGTCGCTGAAAATCACCAGGAGTGTCTCCTCTCCTCGGTTTCGTCCGTATGGTCAGGATATGCAGTTGGTCATCTGGAAACAGGGGAAGGGGAAGCAATAGTCGACTAAAGGGAGCGTTCGCATGCTGTTTTGTAACTCCACAATGGATTATAAAGTGTAAACCTTCAGCTTTCTTCTACGTCGGTCCGTGGGCTCAGTTGGTGTACCGCTGTCGTACGTGTTTGTCTTTGTGGTTGTTTGTAGAGTTCGTTTTTCTGCATGACAAATGTGTACGGTTAAACACTTTGAAGCATCATAACGACACGCGTTAATAAACTCATTTATAGTGTTCATAAATTGTGTTCTTACATTGGTGCAACTGGATCATCATCTTCATCAGGGTCGACACGCAGGTGAAGAACATGCAAGAAAAAAAAAAAAATTAATTCATCACATATTACACTATACTTACACTGGATCTTTTTTCTGAAGTGGTAGTTTCAAAATTAGATAAATTGTTTGTTATTCAGTTAAATGGTCATTGTAAAATGCAACAGCAGCCAAATGCATTTTTTAAATAAGTTATATTATATTATATTTTGTATGTTTTATTTTCTGTCTGGGCTCATTGTGTCATTTGAAATGCAAACACATAATTGGTTTGTAAATCTTTAGATTCTCTATTAATATTAATAAATAGGATTTCCACTGAGGACATTATTTGGGTTCTCAAGGTCATCACAAATATCAGTGAATTTTAAAATGATGATTTCCTGCATGGCTTGGACAAGTCATGGAAATTAATATGGATATGGTTACGCTCAGTTAAAATAATAATAATAAAAATAATAATTGAAAAAAAAAATCATTTTGCCTTGACAACTAACTGAAATAGAATACATAAGAAATAAAATTACAAAAAATTTAAATAATTTCGAGCTGAAATAAACTATAAATATTAGATGAAAAACTTAAAATAATATTTAAAAAAAAAAGGAATGTTACCGTGGCAACTAACTGAAATAAATTAAGCTTAAGTACTAAAATAAAAAGAAATAAAAATAAATTTTATTGAAATAAAGTTAAAATAAAATATAAACATTAGATGAAAAACTTAGAAATGTTGTCTTGGCAACTAACTGAATAAATTAGTAAGTTTATGTTTAAGTAATAAAATTACTAAAAATAATTTTATTGATTGAAATAAATCTGAAATAAAATATAAACATTAGTTGAAAAACTTAAAATATATATATAAAAAAATAGAAATGTTGCCTTGGTAACTCACTGAAATAAAATATGTTTAAGTTGCAGTACTAAAATTACTAAAACTCGAAAATCATTTGTTAATTGAAATCAAGCTAAAATAAAATATTTTTAAAATATTACATAATCAAAGTTAAAAATAGAAATGTTGAATACATAGCAATTATGAACAACTAGAAATTACAATTTTTAATGGGAATCAATTGGTGTGGCGACCTTGATGAATAAAACAGCAGTAAATCTCAAGCAGGTTATTGCTGATGCAGGAAGGTCGTTTGAGTTAGAGGTCACCACAGACAGATGGGTAGTTCTGGTTAGTGTATGCGTATGCATTCACAGCGCTGGACACAGAGCAGCTTATGACGGGACAATATGAGTCTCTGACACATATCTGAGATCAAAACCTCACAGCCATCAGACTATACATTCAGATCAACAGCGCAAAAATAATCTATCAGTACTGTACTAGGGTTGTGATGGTGAGGACATTTTACCACCGGTTAATCGACGTGTGACAACACCGGTATCACTGTGGGGGCGTTCCCTCTTTTCCTCGCTTTCCTTCGCTTTTAAATAGCTTGTAAAAGCGGCGTGCGCATTTTACTTTCACTTTCAAATAGCGGCAATTCGACGTCAATTGCTTGAATGCAACAACAAAATACAACGTCAAACTCACTTTAGCCTATATATAAAACATAGAACTTTTATTAACAAAACAAATAAAAATACACCATGCTATAGAGCAGGCTATGCATAATATAAAATAACAAATACCTTGCATAAAGTTTAAATACAAAACTGGAAATAAGTAAACATGTATAATATATAACCAAATGAATAAGAAACATAGAACGTTTATTAGCAAAACGAGTAAGAAAGCTTGGAGGCACGGCATACACCTTGATGTAAAAATAAATAAATAAATAAATGACACAAAGTTTAAATAAAGTAAAAATCAGCAAACAATGTGGAACCAATTAAATAAGAAACAAATGTTTAAAAAAAA
>NW_015647944.1:67196-68385 GCF_001515625.1 Sinocyclocheilus rhinocerous | reverse complement strand
TTGTCAGTCAGCTCGACTCTCACTGGAGAAACGAAATCTGATCTGTGATGCGACTGTCGTTCGGCACGCTGCATTTAGCAGCCGCGTTCAGTTTTTAATTGTAGTGTCTGTTCTTCTACTGAACTAAATTATTTTTATTACTATAAAAAATCAAAACGACAGTGGGGGTCGGTGCCGCGGTGGGCAAGTGACGTAACCGGTGTTGTGGCTTAACACCGGTATCACCGTCAGCACCGTCTATCGCGGCAAGCCTATACTGTACCTATAACAGAGCAAACAAATGTTCCAGTGCAAATCTCCAACCCATTCTCATGAGTCAGGAGCTCCAGAGTAAAGGGTCGTTCACACTGACCAGCGATTCATTTCATTTAAATGTTTTAATTTTATAATGAGATTTGGGGATGTAATGCGGCCATTTCAAGTAACATGTAAAGTTGAGTAGAGTTGAGCAGAGTTTAGCTTTATGCAAATGTTAAGCGACACAATGGACTCAAAAATCATATATTTTTTTTTTTATAATTTCATTTTTTTTTAAATGTATTGTACATTTATAAAACTATACTTTGTGTAATATTACCTTGTCATTAAATGACAGTTTCTAATACAATGACAAATCAATGTAATCAATGTAATCAATCTATCCATATTTTTTTCCCTCTTTTGGAAATCATATAAACACTTTTGTGGTTTGTAAGGTCATATCTCACATTTAAATTAGAAGAAAAAAATTACAAAGTTTACAAAACAGCTAAAACTACTTACAGCACATTTGAGTTTTCATTGCAATTTCATTGCAATTTCAGGCAATTCCAATCATCGATAAACATTAATCTTGTTCATGATATAATAGATTATATACAGCTGCTTTACCCTATATCATAAAACATTATTATATTATATTATATTATATGATATTATATGATATAATTATATTAGCTACTGTGGTTTACAAGGTCATATTTCACATTTAAATAAAAAAACTGCTAAAACTTACAACACATTTGATTTTATAATGCAATTTTAATTGCAATTTCAGGCAATTCCATTCATTGATAAACATCTTCTTCATGATATAATGCATTATATACAGCTGCTTTCCATTATATTATATTATTATTATTAATATTATATTATATTTACTAATAATACATCTAATTTGTGGTTCAGATTTTCAAAAACTATGGCCGTT
>NW_015647944.1:63661-65734 GCF_001515625.1 Sinocyclocheilus rhinocerous | reverse complement strand
TATATCATATCATATATCATATCATATATCATATCATATCATATCATATCATATTATTAGGAGCAGGATTTTTTTTTTAAACCAATAAGACATCTCATTTGTGGTTCAGATTTTCAATAAACTATGGCCATTATTGTGCAGCCTGCTGATAACATTAACTATTTGACCTCCAGTCCAATCAAATCTCTGTCAGTGTGAAGGTACGTTCATGCAGTAATTGACTTTCACTCGTGTCAGTATATCTGCACACACAGGTGTAGAGGACGTCGCCGTTGGAAATATGAAATCCTGGCACGAGGATTTCGGCTGTAACGTGCGTCATCGCATTACGTCCTCATCTCTGATTCTGTTGATAAAACTGTGGGCAGATATAATCTACCTTAATCTAGCACAGCCTCCCATCACTCTCTCTCCTGGGGACAAATCCTCCCCAAACCACAAAACAGGACACGCCGTTCATGCACGCCAACTTTCTCTCCTTACTCCATGTTTCGCATGCAGTCTGTCTGTAGAGGCAGGTCAGCGAATCATCCAAACAGCCAGACGCACGCCAGAATTTATGCTTAAAAATTAAGCAGTGTTATGTTTCTATTCAGATGTTACTATGATGCTCATTTTATTCATTAGGAAGTTGTGTCTCAACTGACAGCTTTGATTATATGAACAGAAGTAAGCAGGTCATACAATAAAGATGTCTCATGAAACCTGGCAAGAGTTCAAGAGCATATCTGGGGCATAATTTCACCACACCAAACAAACAAACAAACAAATAAACAAACAAATAAATAAATAAATAAATAAAACCTCTCTCTATATATATACACACATACCTAATTATTATATATTATTATAATATTATTAAAATTGTGAATTATCCAAAGATCATGGTGGTATTTGTTGTAATATTTTTTCATTGATTAAAAAAAACAATATTACAGTAACAGGCTTTACTGTAATACAATAAGAGGGATGAAAATAAATGTCATAATCAATGAATATGAAGGTGAAATATGCCCCGAATATGTTTTGATGAGATTCATCCATTCATCCATGAATTAAATACTAAAAATAAATATTTTGAACACTGTCATTAAAGCCCATTACAAACCACACGATTAACAGTAGAGAATCCAGTCACAATGAATACTGCTGATGACACAAACAGCTTAATATCGTTTGATAATTAGATAAGCACGCGTCGACATCACAGCCTGAATGAGGAGACAAAGAGAAGCAAACATTTCTCAAGACATGCAAGTTCTCAAACTTACCAACAACAAAGAATATGAAGCCACACGGAGAAGGAAAAAACAAAGTGTCACCCGTTATTCACCTGAAGCCATTCTATTATAAAGAGAAAACAAGATTCTGTTGTGACTCTCAGGCAGGGACTCGCTATCGTTAAACACTTTCATTCAGTTTGAATTAAATTACTGCCCTGGGTGAATAGTTTAGCATGAACACGCAGACGTTTCCAGCTGAAACCGGCGCTCACCTGACAAATAATGTGTTCATCAGCACACAAACTACACGTCAACACGAGACAACATTCACATCAACAAGTTCCCCACAGAGCGTCTCAGAATACACTTCAAAATCTACCGCTAGTCACTATTATTGCCATAACCTTTCATACATTAACACTGGCTGCAGCGTTACCAGACTAAACAATGACTAAACAGCTATTGGACTAGGGCCGCATGATAAATATCATTTTAATCGCGATCACAATTTCTGCGTCTCTTCATTAATTAAGCATAATCGTCTGCGATATTTGTCTGCTGGTTATTTATCCTGAAAACATTTAATTTTTGCATTGTCTTGCATTGTTAAGAAGCCTTCACTTGCTCTTCCCCCTGCGGCCACACTCTTAAAAATAACAGTTCTTTATTGGCATTGAAGAGCCTTTAACATCCATGAAACCTTTTCATTGCACAAACAGTTCTTTATATTGGTTCTTTAGATTACTAAAATAGTCTTTACATTACAAAAAAGGGTTATTTTAAAGGAATAGCTCACCCAAAAATAAATATTTGCTGAAAATGTGCTCACCCTAAGACCATCCGAGATTAG
>NW_015647944.1:61589-63588 GCF_001515625.1 Sinocyclocheilus rhinocerous | reverse complement strand
GTTTCAGCTTTTGTCTTCTCCAGATGTTAACTGATGGACTGGTGTGGTGCGGATTATTGTGATATTTTATCAGCTGTTTGGACTCTCATTCTGACGGCACCCATTCACTGCAGAGCAAGTGATGCAATGCTACATTTCTCCAAATCTGACGAAGAAACAAACTCATCCTAATCTTGGATGGCCTGAGAGTGAGCATTTATTACATTTTCAGCAAATCTTTATTTTTGGGTGAACTATTCCTTTAAGAACGGTTCACTGACAGATTCTTTGGGGAACCCAATATTGTTCTTCAATTGCATTGCTACAAAAACCCCATTTTGGAACCTTTATTTTTAAAAGTGCAAAGACTGACAGAATGGATTAAAAAAAAAAAAAACACAGCCTTGCTTCCAAATATCTTGCCATAGCCGGACAATATTACCTGTTTCTCTTATTGAGACGAGAGAATCGTTGTGCAGCTGATGACTGAATCAATTATTTATTAACTTTAAGAGTGTACAAATGTGAGGCGCTCTAGTGCTCTGATTTGTCTTTCTAGTGGAGGATCCGGTCTCAGATTAAAACGTGGTCAAGCATAGAGGTCAGTATTTCCCAGTGGCTCTCCTCTGACTCAACTCTCATAAATATTCACTCGTGCAACTACGCTAAGAGCTCCGTCTGTAAATGACCCACTAACAACCTGCTTCAGAATATATTATCGATGGCGGCATAAGTGTTCAAAACAGCCTACATGGATTATTCTAGTTGCATCTGTTTGTGTGGTACATCACAATTATCTGAATATATACGATATAAGAAGTCATCGTGAAAGTGATGACAGCAGTCTATTTATGTCAACTTCAGATGCATCCAGATTTTCTATTTGCAGTAAGTTATTGGCAGTGGCTGAACTCTATAATCAATCACAGACAGCAATTTTGAGAGCATGAATGCAATGGCGATCACTTAAGAGTCAACAGGCCTATTTGTGTTTATTTAAATGAGTGTTTTAATGTTTTACTTTCATTTGTGATCATGAAAATAAATGCTGAGACAATTGAACAATTACTGTTCTGATTCTAATTCCATTAATGATTCTTTCAGTACTTTTGGGGAAGTAATATTTGGAAATTTTAGCCATGCAATAGAGTGCTGCAGGAATGAGTCCTAAAACTCAGAAAATTAGTTGCATTTTTGCACTTCTGGTTGCACTGTGCCGAAGTCAATGGGTTTTTTGGTTAAAATGTCTGAAATAAGGTCTCTGTTTAACACAAGCTCAAGATATTTTAACTTTTTATTCTCAGACATAAAATGCATCAGATCTCGTGATTTTTAAGCTTTTATGTGTCTTTAAAAAGGCAACTAACAAGGCTTTAAAATTCTTAAGTTTCATTTGTGAAGACGAACAAAACATCATAAGAATCACACTCTTTTGCTGGTCACAGCTTATTTTCTGCAGCAATCCAAAAGCCAATGGAAAAATCCTATTGGCTTTTTGTTTTTGTTACAAAAATATGTCATCCCTGCAGCACTTTATTCTTACTAAAGTCATGTGTAGCTTCTCACACACTTTGGATGTATAGCCTCACAAAAAATGTTTTTATGTCAGTAATGTCAACAATTATAATCTGTCGTAATTGTGTCAGAATAATTCACTTTTTTTCTGATCTACTGCCCAAATAATAGCACTTACACTACCGTTCAAAAGTTTGGGATCAGTAAGGCTTGTAATGTTTTTAAAGAAGTCTCTTCTGCTCATCAAGACTGCATTTATTTGATCAAAAATACAGAAAAAACAGTAATCTTGCAAAATGTTATTACAATATAAAATAATGGTTTCTATTTTAATATCCTTTAAAATATAATTTATTTCTGTGATGCAAAGCTGAATTTCCATCAGCCATTACTCCAGTATAAAGTGTCACATGATCTTCAGAAATCATTCTAATATGCTGATTTATTATTAGAATTATCAACATTGGCAACAGTTACGCTGCCAAATATTTTTTTTGGAAACTGC
>NW_015647944.1:21367-61570 GCF_001515625.1 Sinocyclocheilus rhinocerous | reverse complement strand
AAGTGTCACATGATCCTTAAGAAATCATTCTAATATGCTGATTTATTATTAGAATTATCCAAATATTTTTTTGGAAACTGCGATACTTTTTTCAGGATTATTTGATGAATAAAAAGTTCAAAAGAACAGCATGTATTCAAAATAGAAATCTTTTCTAACAATATAAGCACTATACAAAAAATATTAAGCAGCACAACAGTTTCCAGCACTGATAATAAATCAGCATATTAGAATGATTTCTGAAGATCATGTGACACTGAAGACTGGAGGAATGATGCTGAAAATACAGCTTTAAAATTACATTTTAATGCATATTAAAATAGAAAAACGTTATTTTACATCATAATAATATTTCACAATATTACATTTTTTTTTGTATTTTTGATCAAATAAGTGCAGCCTTGATGAGCAGAAGAAACTCCTGTAAAAACATTAAAAATCATTCTGATCCCAAACTTTTGACCGGTAGTGTACATCAGAATGATGGTCAGCATTTCAACAAGCAGCTACAGGAAATAATACCGCAAGACCTTTAGCAACAATCTTTAAAAGCAGAGCACTACTTACCGTCTGGAACCTCGTCTGGCCTCTTGCGCTTCTCGTAAACCACAATGATGACCACGAGGATGATGATCTCGGCCAGGACGCCCAGGAAAGGCCAGAGCGGGGCGAGGTGACTCCGCACTCGCAGGATGGTCACGGACTCTTTGGAGCCGATGATGTTTGAGGCGTTGCAGACGTACTCGCCCGGATCTGTGCTGATGTCCAGACCCATGATGCTCAGCTCTGTGAAATTCTCTTTGCTGATGACGAAGAATCGGCCGGTGCTGTTGTCAATGTCCTATGAAGAGAAAATCAATGTGATTCATGACATCACCTCCTCATCAGCTGTCTATGAAATACATTTCAATGTGATTTCAGTGTCATACCATGAGGGAGAGTAAATGATGACAATTGTCATACTTTCAGGATACATTACCGTACACATCTTTTTGGGTCAATAAGATTTTTTGTTTAAAGAAATTTATATTTTTATTCATCAAGGACCCATTAAATTGATCAAAAGTGACAGTAAAGACATTTATAATGTTACAGAAGATTTCTATTTCAAATAAATGCTGTTCTTTTGAACTTTCTGTTCATCTGTGAATCCTGAAAAATAAAATGTAACAGTTTCCACAAAAATATTGGGCAGCACAATAATAATCAGAAATGTTTCTTGAGCAGCAAATCAGCATTTTCAGATTTTATTTTTTCTGATTTTTTCAGATTTCAGAATTTTCATCATCATTCCTCCAGTCTTCAGTGTCACATGATCTTCAGAAATCATTCTAATATGCTGATTTATTATCAGTGCTGGAAACTGTTGCTGCTTCATATTTTTTTGGAACCTGTGATACTTTTTTTCAGGATTCTTTGATGAATAAAAAGTTAAAAAGAAGAGCATTTATTTAAAATAGAAATATTTTCTAACAATATACACTATCGTTCAAAAGTTTGGGGTCGTTTAATTCAACAGGAAAACATGTTTATTTTTTTGACCCAATTTTTTCTAATCTTAAGCATAAACTCACTTAATTTGAAAAAAATTCTCAGAAATTAAGACTTCTTGTGTCATTTTGCTTCTCAAGTAGATGTATCTTGATTTAAGAATGTTTAGATATTTGCACTGGAAAACAAGAAAATAAAAATACTGAGAATTCCTGAATACTGAGTTTTGGATGGAAAAAAAAGAGACATTCTGAACCGTTCTTGCATAATTGTGTATCCCAACACCGCAAATGATTGACATAATGAGACGGCGCAGACCTAATATCGTAACAGTTCTAAAAATAGGTGTCATTCTCTTTTTGCAAAAAATAAATAAATAATATATATATATTTTTCTTTTTTTAGGACTGTTAAGATCTTTTTTATTTATACATTTTTATATTTCATATTATATTAATTATTTTAAATTGTATTTATTAATATTTATATTTCATGAAAATAATTCAGTATTCAGTTATATATGTATTATATATATATGAATTATGTATGCTCTATATACTGTAGATATTTAATATATAGAGCATACATAATTAATATATATAATACATATATAACTGAATACTGAATTATTTCCATGAATATAAATAATAATTATTAAAACATGAAATATAACTTATTTTTGCTAATTTGATGTAGTGGTGAAATGTGACCCAAAATAAGACATTATATTCTGAAAAGCGACAGTGAGCGCAGCATTATCCTCACAGCATCCTTCCGAACACAAATGTCTCTTTCTCCCTCTTTTCCATCCCATCGTCTGGTCCTCTTTCAAACCCTGATCGCCTGCGGAAGCGAGTGATCAATGCCGGGCAGAGATCGGTAACGGTGTCGGGATACCTGCTCTACGCTGCTATTTGCAGGGCGTCTCATTTGCCTTGAAAGGAAAGAGCTAGTGTAACCCAAACCCCAATGCAATCTGCGACAGATGGAATATATACAGCAGAATCGAGACAGGAATTCATGCAGAGCGAATGTATGGAGTAAAAGTGACTCACGCGCACGACAGATTGCGCACCGACATCCTTCCTTAATAATGCCTTACTAAATATAAACACACGTAAAGGTGCAGGCTGAGTTTTACCGCACCTGACGTGATTTAATTCGATTACGCCACCATATGGAAGAGCGATCTCTGATTACTGTGCACAAACATCACAATATATTGCTGTTTTAAAAGACTTGGGAGTGTAACGCTTGAAACATGCATGCGCAGGGCAGATTATGATAGTGGACTGTAAACTCCTGCCATTAGAAACACTGGGAGTGAATCCAGAGCCTTAATCCAGACCCAACCCACTGCATGAACCTCCATCTGTTCCCTCAAAGTGTGTGTGTGTGTGTGTGTGTGTGTGTGTGAGAGAGAGAGACACGCACAGAGAGAGAGAGAGAGAGAGACACAGCGAGAGAGAGAGAGAGAGAGAGAGAGAGAGAGAGAGAGAGAGAGAGAGAGAGCCAAAGACTGGAGTGGTTGAGGGTGAACAGACAGAATGCATGATGGGCCACATTCAACCTGAACGACTCCCACTGGACGACAGAACCTCATATTCATCTGATATTGAAGACGGGATATCTTTGGCTCATGTCACTGGGCTTCAGGACTCTTTTTTTAGTGTCGGGCGAATCTCAAATCAAACATGTGCAGGTCATATTTCAGCACAAGAAACAAATAAGACATTGTATTTTGCTTAAAGAATATGAAGCCTATTTTTAGGACCATTACATTTTTTTTTAAATAACACATTATTTTCATGACTAATAACACATTTAAATTTGAATTACCTTAATGCAAAACATCTGATTAGTTATTTATGTAAATTATATATTTAAATTGTAAACTATTTATATGATACATTAGTATTTGATGTATATTGTATGAAAAATATTGTATATTTACAGTGAAAATGAATTTGTTTCTAATGAAAATCACATTTGAGAACAGAATTAGAAATATATTGAAAAAATATGAAAATATATTAAAATATAACACACACACACACACACATATATATATATATATATATATATATTTTTTTTTTTTCTTACGTTGTGATATATATATATATATATATATATATATATATACAGTTGTCATTTACTAATTTATGCTTATTTAATAAAAAAAAATTACATTTATATTTAATTTATATTTATATAAGTTTCAAAGTATTTCATTTTTAATATAAAAAATTACTGTATTACAATAATGAGAATCTAATGAGAAACACCATTAAGAAATACAAGAATTACAAAAAAGCAGTAAGAGTGTCGTTTGTCTCACATTTTCTTTCCTCTTTTGAGTTCTTTTCATTTACAGTCTGAAACATACAGGTGAAGAGAGGCTAATTACACTCCAAACAATACCTAATTATAACACGGGCTAGGTCTCCTCTGGACGCTGTTAACAGTATGTTAATGAGTTTTGTGAAAGGATTTCTTACCTTTGACCTCAATGGAAGCATTGGCATTGGGAGCCGACTTAAAGGTGTAAACGCACATGTATTCACCCGAAGCATCTGTCCTGGGTTTACTTAACCTACAAAACAAGAAACACAATCACTGCCAACTCCAAACTGGAGCATCTCTACAAAACCAAAAAGAACAGTTCACCAAACGCTGAAAATACCGTTATTTACTCGCCCTCATGTCACTGCAAACCTGTGCTGTTTCTCCCATTCAAGCTCATACTGATTGCACAATATTTCAAGTCTCCTGAAGCCGTATAGTATCTTTGTGTGAGGAACATTTACATTTATGCATTTGGCTAATACCTTTACATTACATCATTTCATGCATTCCCTGGAAATCAAACCCATGACTTTGGCGTTGCAAGCATCATGCTCTACTGCTGAATGCAGGAACAGAAACATTATTCACAGATAATCTTCCCACCAAAGCTCTGACATCTATGGAAGCCCGTTTCTGCCACGGAATACAAAATAAAACTTTATCTCCACAATTCTGTCTTTTTTCTCTCTCTAGGAATTCTGAGGGAAAAAGTCAGAATTACGAGATACTAATTCAGAATTCTGACTTTCTTTCTCACAATTCTGAGTTTCTATCTCGCAATTCAGATTTGTTAAAATCAGAATTCTGAGTTTACATCTTGCAATTCTGACTTTATCGCAATTCTGATAAAAAAGTCGGAATTGTGAGATATAAATTCAGAATTCTGATTTTCTTTCTCGCAATTCCGAGTTTCTATTCTATTCTATTCTATTCTATTCTATTCAGACTGTTTAAAATCAGATTTCTGAGTTTACATCTTGCAATTTGGACTTTTTTGTTTCCATCATGAAATGTGACTTTTTATCTCACAATTCTGACTTTTTTATCATATCTCCCAAATATGCATTTATATCTCGTAATTCTGAGTTTATATCTCAAAATTCTCTTTTTTTGCACAATTCTGATATTAAAAAAAAGTGTCAGAATTGAGATATAAATTCAGAATTCGGACTTTCTCGCAATTCAGACTTTTTAAAATCAGAATACTGAGTTAAACGACTTTCGTTTACATAAAGAAATAAAAAATAAAAAAGGTAAATGCGACTTTTTATCTCACAATTCTGACTTTTTTTCTTGCAATCTCCCAAATATGCATTTATATCTCTCAATTCTGACTTTTTTCTCAGAAATGTGACAATTACGAGATGTAAACTCAGAATTGCACAAAAAAAATCTGAATTTTAAGATAAGTCGTAATTACCTTTTTAATTGTTTTTTGACCCCGTGACAGAAACAAGCTTCCATAGACAACTTGCATTCATATAAAAAAGGGGATGCTAAATGTACTAAATGCCACTAATCCTGAATATATGGATTGGAGAAAGGAGAAAAAATGTCTTTTATCACATTTTGTCTTTTTATCACACGTTGCATATATGACTTCAGAAGGCTTCTTTTCCATATACATACATAAATATATATTTTTTTTTTTTTTTTTTTTTTTTTTTTTTTCTTACGTTGTGACATTATTCCCATGACACATTTTGCCTCACATTTGAATTATCTTAATGCAGAAAATCTCATTCTTATTAGTGTAATAAAAAAAAATTAAGAAAATATTATTTCAATTGTACAGTATTTGTACATGATAGTATTTGGATGTACTGTTGTTTAAAAAGCATTATAGTAAAAATGACTATATTAAAGTAATGAAAATCAAACGAGAATCACATTTGAGAAAAATGGAAATTACAAATAATTGTAATAGTCATAAAAACAGTTAATTAAAAATAATAATTTCTATTAAATAATTCAATTTTGCAATATATCCTTTTTCTGCAATGACAGGTGTCATTTTCTTTTTGCAAAAAAAAAAAAAATGAATAAAAATTATTATATTGCAAAATATAATTATTAAATAGAAATAATGACATTTTGAATTACAAAATATAACAATTTATTTTTGTTCACTTGATTATGTGGTAAAATGTGCCCTTTTTCTGTCTTTGCAAAATAAATAATAATTATTTATTTAATTAATCAAAAATAATGTCTAATTATTTATTAAATAAATAATTAGACACTATAAAATATTCACCAAAATACTATGTAGCATAAAAAAAAACCCTAAAACAACTTCAGCGTAGATTCCTGAATTAAAGTGTCTTGCGGCTCCAGTAAAGATGCATGTAAAGAGACACAGACAGGACAGGAACAATACGTCAGGAAGCTTCTTCATCGCGTGTTTCTAGCAGAACGGAGCTGAATGCTGTCATCTAACAGACTCGGGGCAAACAGCAACATCATCGCGTTACGTAACCAGGCAACGCTTAACGAGAGCCTTGACATAACGGTCCGGGCATGCTCAGTGCGTCCGACGGCCGTGTCAAAACAAATTGGCTTAACTGCGAGGAACACGCAGGCAAGCTCAGACCGAGTCGGGTCTCAGGGGCATTAGTGGAGATCACAATCCACTTCATATACATACAAATATTATTCGTGTCATCTGTAGCTCCCACTGTCCAGAAAATTAGCAGAACCTCCAAATGAGGCAAGGATATGCCTGGATCATATTTCACCACAAAATAGAAATAAGTAAATCTAATTTTTGTGATATGCAAACAACAACAACAATACTATATTAATTAATGCTTTTTTAAATTAAAATGATTTTTTTTTTACATTTAGAAATCGTTCAAATAAAAAATAAAAATCTTGATATTAGAGTTTTTTTTTACTGTAATATAATAAATAATCAAATTGTAATATGCAAAAAAACAATGGTATTGTCAGATATTAATTTATGCTTAATTAAAATTAATCTAAATTTAAAAATGTAAACTAAAATTTTATGAATAAAAAAAGTATTACAGTTTTTTACTGTAATAAATAAATAAAAAAATCCATTAAATCTATTTTGTAATATGCAAAAAAAAAAACAATTATATATTTATGTCACATACTAATTTATGCTTTCCATATACATACATAAATATATATTTTTTTGGAGTTTAACAGACATTTTCACTAGCAACTTGTATAGAAAAGAGCAACTGATAAATAAGGTTTGAAACGACATGGAATAATTTTTGTGTGCGCTATTGCTTTAAGAGCCGATATTAATCAGTGAAGCATTATTAATCATCAGAGAGAGCGACCTATTATGACAGCATTTTCAGAAAGCATTTTTCAGGTGGCCGGTTGTGTGGAGATGTATTCTGGCGGCACGCTGCACTGGGAACATGGACAGGGGCTTGATTACGCAGTGCTGTCTGCTCTCTCTGGAGCCCGTGACATGCAGTCTGACAGCAGATCGCCTCGCGCCACATCACTCTCAGCCAGAGCTCTGCTGGGGGGGTTTCGCTCTCATCAGACGTGTTACTAAAGAGATTTCGTGCTTGAACATCCGGACTGTCCTCAGAGTTTCTAAAAGAGCTTGACATTACAGACTTCACGGGTATATGAAATATAATTTGAGGCAAAGCTTCTTCTGAAATTGCTACGATGCTGGAGTGAATTGGACAGGTTGCATTTCACCCTAAAAGAAATAAATAAAAGACGCTGAGAAATTAGATTCTCAAATTAAAATTATTAAATATATAAATTACATTTAGTTTAAATGAAAATGAAGTCTGTTTTAAGAACTGCAGATTTTTGCATTTTGACATTTTCATGCCATGATTATCATAATAAATAATAGAATAATAAAATGATATAATAAAATGTATTATTATTATTATATTTAATATATATTTTGACATTTATATAATTAAATTTATATTTTTTATATATATTTAATATAATCAAATTGTAATATGCAAAAAAACAATGGTATTGTCAGATATTAATTTATGCTTAATTAAAATTAATCTAAATTTAAAAATGTAAACTAAAATTTTATGAATAAAAAAAGTATTACAGTTTTTTACTGTAATAAATAAATAAAAAAATCCATTAAATCTATTTTGTAATATGCAAAAAAAAAAACAATTATATATTTATGTCACATACTAATTTATGCTTATTTAAATTAAATTTAAAAAAATTAAATTACATTTTTATAAACAAAACTATTACAATGTTTACTGTAAAAATATCTATTTTTGTAATATGCAAAAAACAACGATGTATTGATTTGTTAGGTACTAATTTATGCTCTCTTAAAAATAAATTTAAAATTAAACTTAAAAAAATAGTATTACAGTATTTTACTGTATTTTGTCTGTAACAAACAAACAAATTAATTTATCATTTATTTATATATAATAAATAATTGTTGTAATATGTAAAATAGTGTGTATATATATATATATATATATATATATACACACATATATATATATATATATATATATATATATATATATATATAAAGTTATATTTAATATATATTTATATAATTTAAAAAATATATATATTTAATATATATTTATTTATATAATTTCTATATTTCAATGTATATATGCGTGTGTTAAATAGAATTATAATGATTAATAGAATAATATATATTCATATAATTATAGAATAAAATAATATAATTAAATATGATAATAATAATAATAATATGTTTTACACACACACACATACATGTATATATATATACATACATACAGTATTTATATATATTAATTAATATATTTTACATATTTAAGATATATTTAATTTACATGTTTTATCATTACAAATTTTTTATTTTTATAAAATAAATGTAAAATAAATGTTTGAGAGATCACCATCAAGGATAATGGGAATAACAAAAAAATATAAAATAAAAAAATATATATATACAGTATATATACATACAAATCTAATCTAAAAAATATATTACAAATTATTGCATTAAAATTTTAACTTTTTTGCAAAGGCACAATATAAATTCTTCTGTTATCCATTTGTGTTATAAATGCTTCATTCATTTCATTTGATTTTGGGGTGAAATATGACATTTTCCTGAGCTTCATCCACCTGTCAGCCAGAATAAGCAGTGCAGTGCAGATTAGCAGATTGCCTGAAACACAGATGATGTGCTGCCTGCCGAACTACTGGGCTTTCTTAATCTATCAACATGTTTCCTGATCGTTTTTATAATCTGAGGCACGAGCGGAAATGATTAATCTGTGGTAACTGACAGCATGTCACAGATGCAATAGAGAGAAAAAACTAAAACAAAAATGAGAAGCACCGATGAACCCAAAGCAAAGAGCTGAAATCTCACTTGAACTTGGTGTGTCTGTGCTCCGTCCTGGTGTTGGCAATCTCCAGTCCGTTCTTCATCCAGAAGGTCTCCCGGTGGGTGCTGTGCGAGTTAGTGAGGTTACACTGAAGAGTGATGGGCAACTCCTGCCCGCTTTTAGGCTGCAAAATCTCCTGATCCGAAGCATTGATCCGTGGCTCTGAAACGAAGACAAAGTCCAGGACAATTAGAGAATAAAACATTACGATCTTAATGGACATTCATGTTTCCTTCAGACCTTCCTGAATGTGTTCCTGTGTGGAGAACGGAGACAACACGAATAAACACATTACAGTTGCACATCAAATAGTGTCAAGTTTAACATATGTCCCTTTATAGATTGTCTTGATGCTTAAAGAGAAAATTCACCCGAAGATGAAGATCCTGTCATCATTTACTCACCCTCATGTCGTTTCAAACCTTTCTCTCTTCTGAGAAACACAAAAAGAGTTGCTTTTGGACTGGAAACAATGACTGTCAAGCTCCAAAAAAAAGTCCACAAAACTCATGCATTTTAAGCCATAGCATGCGATACACCGGACAATCGGCTTTAGATAAATTTGTTTTCCACAGAAGTGTCACGCAGGTTTCAAAAGACATGCAAACGATGAATGTTCATTTATGGGTGAACTGTCTCTTTAAGAGCACATATACCTCCATACTTGCCTTAAGGAATGCCTGAAATGGGACAAACATGGATCGCAATTTCTTCTATTTTGACACAAATCATAAATTAGACACTGAATTTGCACCTGCAGATGATCAAGACTCAAAAGTGAACATGCAGTTGTGTTCTGACCACAATATGAGCCTCATCAATTGTGCAAAAGACCGCTTTTACAGCGAAATAATCATAATCATCCACAGTTTCCATTAAATCCAGTTCAACTTAATTTCAAGTGCAAGCTGCAAAGCTTCTAATAACAGTTCTGTTTCGGTTCAGCTTGTCTTCTCTTGGCATATATCAGTGGCCATAATTGATATCCAGTAATGCTTTACGGTTTCAATATTGTCTAAGAGCTGGTCAAAATAAAAAATCTGCACATGTAGATTTTTACAGAATTGAAATGCCTGTCATTCCCGTTTATTTATGAAATATTACGCTCAAACTGATGATGCTTTTAGCTATCAATAAAGCACTCAAAAATGGCCTAAATTTAAGATTTATGTATTTGAATTGCATATAAAATTCCCATCCATTTGAATCACATGGTTTTAACATAAACAACCTCAAAAAATCATGGCATAGTTTATTATCAACTATTTGCATCTATTTGATTTGATTTAAATAATCATATTTTCAAATTGCTTAAGTATCAGCGTAAATCTGTTCATTGTGAAAACAATTAAATTTAATCAGTTGCAAAGTAAACATGGCTAAATATGACTAGTTGTGTAAAAACGTATAAGTGCGAGTTTGAATCAAATTGGATTTATTGATGATAAATATATAATAATCTGGTTAATGTGTATTTAAAACACATTCGGTTTATTAGTACTATTACAGAAATCTGTTTGTTTGTTTGTTTATGTTAAAACTATGTAATCCAAATAGATGGAACATTTATATGCAATTCAAATTCTTAAATTTAGTTCTAAATATTTTTGGAGGGAATTTTTCTCCATTTGAAACATTTTACTATATTAGCTATTTAAATATTCAAATACATTCTATAGATTTTCCCTCAAAATCTGGACGGAAAATCAGGAGATTTTTTCTGGGACTACTATGGGCTCAAATAACAAAAATGTCACTACTTTCCATCCTAGCTTTTTAATCTAAACATACAGACTTTAATCAAATGAGCGAGGTGTCCATGTGTGTGAATCTCTACCGTAGCAACCGCAGCACCCAGTTGGAAAAAGCAGGGCGAGGCATAATCACTCTGTGATTGGCTTGTACAGTAAACCTCCAGATATTATTCCCGCTCCGCTGGGAGAGGCACGGGATGATCCGTGTGCCGCCAGAAACTCCAATTAGCATTCCTTACACCTCCTCCTGCAGTTTGGTTTAGCCGAGGGGAACGCTACTGCTAGCTCTCTCTCGATCGCCTATACTCTCACCTACACACAACCAGAAAATCTCAGTCTGCACGGCTACAGAACGGCTGGAGATCCTGCCGAAGGTCATCTGGAGGACACCTGCTAAGAGGAGGGAGTTTAATGAGTCGGTCTTGCTCACAATCATCAGCCAACGATCACGGAAAACTGTGAAGGGAAGTTTGGGGTGAAAATATGCATATTAGTGATGCACCGATCCCAAGAGCCGATTATTGAGCCGATTATTACATCTGCCCAAATGGACACTGACAGTTTGGATTTGCTAAAGAAAAAAAAAATCTTCCAACTAATGCTGTAAACAATACAGGGATCCCTCTCATTTGGTATATACTATAATATTAAAGGTTAAAATTAACAATGGGCCCCAAACTATTCAAATGCTACTTATTATCAGATATAATCAGTGTTTGGTGCAATGCATTATTAAGTAATTAATTACTGTAATTTAATAAGTAAAGTGAGGGATTACTCTTAATTTTTCTGTCATTTAATTACAGCTACTTCTGATGTAAAGCCTACAGAACAATTCTATATCAAACAACCTTAAAATGTATGTTTTTAATGTAAACTTCTCCCTTTGGATAGTTCAAAAAGAATTTATGCAATTTTATAGAATTTATTTGAAAGGGTTAAAAGAGCAGTTTCATGTCTATCCTTGTATTATTCAGCTGGTCGAGGTTGACATGGGATTTAGAAAGTAATTAGTAATAAGTAATGCAATACTTTTTGGAAAGAGTAATTCGTAATTACACTGTTGAAGATCTAATTAGTAGCTAGTAATTAGTTACTTATTTTTTTTAGAGTGACTTACCCAACACTGGATATAATAATCACACTCAAATAAAACTGAAATGTTTGTACTCAACTCAATTGCACATAAGGCAGTTTTTAGAACTTTTAGATTTATTCATGCATGCATATATAATTAACAGTAATAAGCTGTAAGTAATACATTGTGAACACCGGATAACTTTCCTGAGGTAATTGCAACATTAAGTGACATATTGATCACAAGCTGGTTTATTGACGTCTTTCTGTGGCTGAAACACTGATTGAGTGATTACATGAAACATGATAAGCTTTGCAAGGTTGTATTGTATTTCAACACCATCTGATGTTCATGCATGTTTATTTCGCATTATACCTTGTATTAAAGTGGAAGAGAGTCGTACTACAGCAATGTCACGCCAGATTAAAGACTGACAAAACGGCATTTATTGCTTGATTTTTGTGATAAAATGGACAGAATTTGAGAGCTGAGACTTAGTTTCATATCAGAAGTAACAAACGCACAAAGCTCTGTGATTACTAGACAGGAGGCACATTAAAAATAATGTTTGGTGAGGGAAAAAACTGCACATCTGGCAACCCAGGCTTGAACTACAGGTGATTCATAAGGTCAAATAAACCCTGCATTAACTGTACTTCACTGTAAGTGATATTGCATTAACTTTGACAGCCCTAAATCCTGCACAAGTCTAAATTCTGCACAGTTTTGATGTAAAGGATTGACAGGATATAATCAGATCATCGGCCAATGGCCAGTACTGCAGATAATTGCTTTTATCGGCCGATACATCGGTGCATCCCTAATAAATATTAACATTAACATTTGCACTACAGTCTACAGCCTCTACACACGAGAAGCTCGACAAGACCACCATCAATCTAGACGCTGTCCTGTTGACAAACTATACGCTTCAGCATGTATAGCCTGTTATATGCATGTGAAGATGCCGTATCACATGTATATAATATGAAATCACAGACTCTCAGTAATGACAGAATATATCATGTTTATACACCTGCATTTGACATAAAAAGACATTTGTCTTAATTTAGCAAGCTCTTGATGGACAGGAATCCCTGAAGTTCAGTTAAGACCCGACTGCTTGGCTTCTGCTTTTGGTGGAATATCATGTCATTACTGAATCACAGGCAAACACTAAAATGCAAAGAAGGCACAAGGTCATTCTCCGCTGGCGGATGCAAACGGGGCAGTTTTATAACAGAGATAAGTTTGTGATTTTTTTCGGGGTATTGAGATAAGGAATTGCCCGTTTAACTGAAATGACCCCTTTTCCTTGTGTCTTCTTTCTGGTCTCATCCACCCTTTTCCAAGGACAAAATGCACAGAAAAAGCACGGCATGACTTCAAAGCGCCGTTAGGCTTTACGCTCTGCACAGGGCACACAAAGGCAGGCTTTGAAGTAAATAAAACAACCCACGCAATGCAAAACTGAAAAACGAACAGACTAAATCATGTCCGTATGAAATAAAAATAAAGAACCCAAGCAAAACAGGAAACAGGAAGCAACACAGGAAACAGAAACAGCAGGGATGGGCGGCATGTATAGGGTGAGGGAGGAAGGAGTGAGGAAGAGGAGGAGGAGGAGAGGCAGACAGAGAGCAGGGATTTGTCTGGGTTTGTGGTCATCCACAACAAGAGGCTCAAAGGCATTAGGAGAAGAAAAGGGGCTGAAGGACTATTGAATTCAGTGGGAATCCTCAAAGTCTGCCTGAAGGAAAGGGGGACATTTGGACACACCAAGGTCAAACCATAATAAAAATACAAGAGGAATCAATACAATTCCAAAAATGAACTCAAATGAACATAATATGGGTTTTGTTTTATTTTTGTTTGTAGCAGGGCTGGGTGGCATGGAAAATGTTATTTAGTTATTTTTGCTGCCAAAATGCTTTATGTATTGCATAATCATGTGGTAATATCTATTTTTGGATTTTTTTGGATTTTTTAAATACTTTACAAATGACAGGTGCTTCACCTCATTTGATTCTTTTCTCATTTATGCTACAATATCAGATTATATTCATAACAAACGAATATGTAGATATCATAAAACAGAAATGCACTCTATATATGAGTGGATGTGCAATGTTTTAAATCATAAAACTGTTGAAATACACCAGGGTTGTGCAAAGGTCAGAATGAAAGAATTGATTCGAATTGATTCAGTGGTGATTCGTTTCAATTCATGAGTGAGAATTCAAATTGTACTGGCAAAAACATACCGGAATTTGAATTGGAATGACAAGAGGAGGAATTACCGAATTATAATTCAAAGAAATTCTACACAAGTGATGCATTCTGGGAAAGTAAGTGTTGTTCCAGCCTGTTTCATAAATATGTCTGTCTTAAAGGCCTCTGAAACCTTCAAACATCAAGATTTTTTTTAACCCTTGTGCATCCCTAGGATATTAGTCTTTGTTTTGTTATTAATCATTTTGTCTGTTAATGCTAACAGCATAAATTCAGCCATTTTACTGGAATTTTAATATTTCACCCTTATTTTCTTTCATAAATCTATTTTACACCAGGTGCAAAAAAAATAGTTACACTCAGGACCTCGATGACAAAAATTTATTTCCCAGTAAAACCCATTTAAACTGCAATATTTAATCCCAATGCCATTTAAGCATAAAACCATGCATTCTCTGTTAATAAAGATGACAAAGCTTCAAATCATTTACTATTTAATCTTTTTTTTTTTTTTATGTCTGTGTGAATGTTTTTATTTTTTTATGGCACAAAAAAATAATAAAGCATCACAATGAATGTAGTTTATAATCATTGATTTATCCAAAACTGTAATAATCCCACCACAATAAAGCATTTAGTATATAGAAATTAATTATTTGTGTGTTTGTTTATAAAAAAAACAACAGTTGCATTATGCAAACTGGCATTTAAAGGGTTAAATGCTTCTTCTTTTTTTTTAAAGGTAAAAAAAAAACTGTTAGTGTCAATGTCAGTGAAAGCTGTAAAGAACTATAATATTATATAATATTTAATATTTTTAGGACCATTTATGATGTTTTTGTCCTCTATGTGCCTTTTATAAATTGACGCAAAAGGGTTAAACAAGCCCACACAGAAAGTTGACAAACTTCAAAATTTAAGTTCCTTAATTCAAATTCAGGAATTGAATCAGATTTTGTGCATCATTCATTAAACACATTCTCAGTTCAGTTCCACAACCCTGATACCAACCTGGTCTCATAAAAATACGTACCTCTGGGTACTTTTCTGCAGCACCGTTTAACGTAACTTACTGCACGTTTCGCCGCGGTTTCAAAGATAAATGCCCACTGAGTGGTGCGAAAACACGGGTTCAATACGTCAACCCTGGCACGTTTTTATTACGTTGATATAGGTATGTACTGCTGTGTTTTTATCACGTTGCTTCAGGTACGTATTGCGGCAGTTCACAATTCAAATATCCAGGGACTGACGCTAAATGTTAATGCTTTATCGCGTTGGAAATATGCCCTACACCAAACCCAACCCTAAACCTACCTGATAGTGTTAACAAATGCAAAACTGATATAAATGCGCATTTGTTGATGCAACCGTGCCATTTGAACTTCCTTATATGCAGATTTGAACTGTTTTGTTTAATCGAAACTCTGTAAATTTGTGTGAAAAGGAATAAAAGGTGTCGGAGTTTTACTGCCTCTAGTGTTAATTTCTTTTGGAAACTGCAGTGATATGTACTTATTGGTACGTATTTCGCGTCTCGCGAAAAAGTGCCCCCAGGTACGTTTTTTGCCATGAGACCACGTAGCCTGGTGAATCAGCTGAATTCAATATCCATATGGTTGCATGCAGAACGACATGTCAAAACTAAATTGCTCCCATTTTAAAATCGAACTGCATCACAGGTAATCAGAATCACGCCACCCAGCCCTAGTCCGTAGCTGTTTTTGCACGAGGGACGCAGGGGGACACTAGTGCATGTTTGAGCATCTAGCTACTACAGTACATAGAGCACTCACTCTGCAGCACGGATATGGTGGCTTGCGTTCGGATCCAGGTGATGGCTGGGTTTTGGCGGAGGTCGTTGCGGCGCGGGTCGTTGCTGGCCCTGCACTCGTAGATCCCGGCGTCCTCCAGCGTGAGGCGGGCGATGGCCAGAACGCTCACACCGTTGGCACCGAACGCCGTGTTGATGGACACCCGCCGCTTGCGTGCGCCATCCCACAGCTGCTTGAAGGAGTCCGCCCTGTTAATATCGGCATACCACCACTGGATCTCCGGCACGGGGTTACCCACCACATCGCAGTACAGCTCAAAGGCGTCTCCTGTGAGCTTTATCTCTGACATTGGCGACTTCACAAACCCAGCTGGAGAGGAAGAGGGAGCCATGAGGGGAAGAAGTGTGAAGGAAAACGGGGAGAAGAGGGGTGTGCGAGAGAAAACCAAAGCGTCCGATCAGTTGGAAAACACAAAAGAAGAATGATCCAAATGCAAATCAAGAAGAAACGAGCCACAAATCAGAAATGAGTGGAAAACAGTTGGAAAATAGTAGAAGTCAGAATAAAAGAGCATCAGTGAGAAACAGGTTAATGGACCCTCATTTGATATTACATTGAAATAGGACCATCTTTGACTATTGTAAAGGGATAGTTCAAACGAAATTAAACATTTGGTCATTATTTACTCACAGTTATGCTGTAAGAAAACACTTTAAAGAATAACAGCATGCAGGTTTGAGTAAATGATGGCAGAACGTTCATTTTTCAGTGAACTTTCCCTCTTAAACTCATTCTCATATGTTTCCATAAAGGCTACTTTACTATTTCTACACACTGGATTTTACATCCTAAATTAACCATCTTACCAATATCTTAGATATATCATAAACAGAAAGACAAGAAGAGAAAAACATTTGCACTAAATGGAATATAGGATGGATGGATGGATTTCCATTAAAAACCATCTAAAAATCCTCAAAAACAGGAATTAACTTGAGAAACAAAATTGTGTAAAACATTTTCTGGCAGCCAAATTTTCTGGCAACATTGCAAAATAATAATAATAATTATTATTATTTTCTTAACCAGCATTTTTGTCGTTACCAATATGCTTTTCTTAAAAAAAAAACTTCCAAAAATTCCTAAAAACAGTAATTTACTAGGAAAGCAAACCTGAAAATACAGATTGGATAAATAGTTATGTAGAATAAATGCTTTTACTTTAAGATCATTTTTCATTTACAAGTTTTGCCTGATGAAATTGTTTTCTGGCAGAACTGCAAAATAATAATAATATTTTTCTTAACCAGCATTTTTGTCTTTACCAATATTTTCTAGGAAAAACATCTAAAAATCCTAAAAAAATAGGAATTTACTTGAGAAACAAAAATTGTGTAAAATAATCGCTAGCTTTCTTGCTTTTAGAGAATATATCTTGAATTAAGTTTCTACTTAAATTCGACTTTGATTTTTTTTTCTACCCTCATTGATAAATTGCATAAACCTTAAAACAAGAAAAAGCATTTTGTCAATGAGGAAGGAAAAATTAATTCAAGATATATTCTCTAATAAATGCATCTTGTATTAAGGAAGTTTAGATATTTTTCCCAGAAAACAAGACAATTGTGAGTCTTGAAATTCTGTGCGCTTAAGAAAAGGTATTTTGCACAGATCCAGATGGCAATAACATCAGCGCATCCCCATTTATCTCAGGAAACAGTGAGATATGAAGAGATGATGCCCTTCGAGATGAAGTTATTATTGTAACGGATTACCGAGTCTGTAAATGAAATGATTCATGAAGGTTTGCTGGAGTTTACAGCATTACGGCTCTCACGGTAAGAGACTGAGCCCACGGAAAGGTGAATTTCACAGGCGTGGAGAAAAGAAATATGCTTGCATCTCACATCAGATCTACTTGCGACTCGGTTCCTGTCGACCACTGATGGTTTTACATCGTTCTTGTTTATCGTAGCACTATCAGCTTGTCACATGCATCCGTGAGATGTCAGAGCTGAGTAATGCACAGGTGGCGTCAGCCACAAACATGTAACCTTAGTCACACACAGTCTGGAGGAGATTCGCTTGCATCTCTACACACAATAACCTTCAGACAGAATCTACATGAAAACAAGAAAACGTGAGGTTGCATATCTCACCGTCTCGGATGTTCCTCCTAAAGTCCTCCTGTCAGAGTATTTCACTTTTATATGAACGTGAATAGATCTCACTTGGGGTCTTTTTCTCAGGAGAAACATCTGAGAAGCAGGAGACTTCAGCAAGATACAGAAAACCTCATTACTGTGTTCTAGAAGAATCAACTACTGATTCTTCTTTCCTCTGGGTACAGATATGAAGTATCGCATTGACATGATGACGGTGCTTATAGTTGCTAAACTACGGTTCAGTTTATCCTTGGTGTGTGATGAATGCTGCCTGTGACGCTAGGCTTGCCTCCAGATGCTCAAGATGGGGACTCAATCATCCCAGAGCGCCGCGAGCTCACGATGCATCTCATGATCTACAGTAGAGTCGCATTTGGACCGAGCTGGAACTCACAGCCAAATATCAATAAAACATGTCAGAATGTGTCAGGGCTGGGTGATTTATCTAATATGCATGATGTAATATAATATACACTACCAGAAATTAATGCTTTCATTCAGTAAGGATGCATTAAATAGATCAAAAGCGACAGTAAAGATATTTATAATGTAACAAAAGATTTCCATTTCAAATAAATGCTGTTCTTTTAAACTTTCTCTTCATCTGTGAATCCTGGAAAATAAAATGTATGACAGTTTCCATAAAAATATTGTGCAGCACGACTGTTTTCAACATTGATAATAATCAGAAATGTTTCTCGAGCAGCAAATCAGCATATTAGAATAATTTCTGAAGATCATGTGACACTGAAGACTGGAGTAATGATGCTGAAAATTCAGCGCTGCATCACAGAAATAAATTACAGTTTAACAGATATTCACATAGAAAACAGCTATTTTAAATTGTAATAATATTTCATATTTTTATTGTATTTTTAATCAAATAAATGCAGCCGTGGTGAGCAGAAAATAATTAAAAACATTTAAAAATCTTACCGACTTCATCACACAGCCCTACCAGGGTTCTTTATCTGTATCTAAAAGGATATCTGGAAAATAATTTTCTAATTTTACACTCAAGAAACTGGCAAAGGAAACATTCTGGCAGGTCATTCAAGGAGACTGAGGTGGTTTTGTCATATAATCTCAGGATGACAAATGAACCGGCGCTCAGAGGACGCCTAAACTGTCTTTTAATCATCATTCTTATACACAAATAAAAGATGGATCAAGCGCAGTATGTTTGTTTGTCAGTGTTCAGGAAAACGACACTACTAAAAGACAGAAACGCCTCACTAGCTTCTTTTCAGCCTTTGACATTCACGGACCGAGGAAATGTAAGGTCAGTGTGAACACTTAATGCATGTTCCTGGTCTAATTGTGAATGACTTGTATTGATTTCAATGAGCGTTCAGGTGTTCAGAAACAGCAGAGAGACTCTGAAGGAAGCCGGTGGGTGTGTGTGTGTGTGTGTGTGGACCGAGCTATGAAAAGACACAATTTTCACTTAGTTGAATTCCCTGCCTGAGGCACGATCATGTGAACCATAATTATATTCTCTTGGAATAAAGACATCTGTGTCTGGAGTTTTCAGCCACCCTAACGAACAGATTGAGCTTTCACACCTTCTTTACTGGAGCGCGATTCTCCGCAAGCCTCTCCGGGAACAGAAACATCTGGATGGTGTGTACAGCGGTGCATAATGACGTGCATTCATTGAGGCTTTTCAATCAGCACCTATCAGGGAAATTAACTTATGCCCATGATGCTACTTCTGCATGTTCATACGTCTCCATTAAAACCCAAAAAGACCATGCAATTACATTTAAAGGAATATTTTACCCAGAAATGAACATTTGCTGATGATATACTAACCCTCAGTTCATCCAAGATTAGGATGAGTTTGTTTCTTCGTCAGATTTGGAGAAATGTAGCATTGCATCACTTGCTCTGCAGTGAATGGGTGCCGTCAGAATGAGAGTCCGTTAACTGATGGACTGGAGTGCTGTGGATTACTGCGGGATTATTGTGATGTTTTTATCAGATGTTTGGACTCTCATTCTGACGGCACCCATTCACTGCAGAGCAAGTGACGCAATGCTACATTTCTCCAAATCTGACGAAGAAACAAACTCATCCTAATCTCAGATGATCTGAGAGTGAGCACATTTTCAGCAAATGTTCATTTTTGGGTGAACTATTCCTTTAAAGATGATTCAGTTTCAATACACTGTTCAATATTGCAACTCTGCTAATTCTCAAATCATTGCAACCTGCCAACTTAAAAAAGGCGTTTAACGGTGGGATTTGGCAGCTTGAGTGTGTTAATGGGATCACTTGAGTTTTTCACCTCTCCGGTGGGAATTATGGCTCCCTGGAGGACAATAAAACACCACACAGACCCAAAAACACAAGCTACCGCTACCACATTTCCACACACACGAGTGTTGAGTAGGTGGAACGGGTCATGAGAGTCTGCTTGTCAATCTGTCTACTATATTAAACAATAACCAGTGATCCTGTGGTGCATTTATATCATGATTTTAGAGTCACGATGCAGTGACTCTTCCACGACAGGCTGTGATTTCTTCATCTTCTTTCTAATAACGTCGGTTGTAAATTGCATATGGAGTATCTAACACAGGTGGTAAGAATGAGTCATTTTTTTCTGTGGAAGAAACTCTTAACAGTTTGCGCAGGTGTTACATGAATTCTTGGTAAATCTCAGCGTTCTGAGTTAATGCCCTGCGACTGCAAAGAACAGCATGTGCCATTTTCATACACGGCTCAACACACCATGTGATTTCAAAAGATGACTGTATATATATATATAAGACAAATAAATGCCAAAGCAGAATTTCTTACAATGGGATATATACACCAGACAAAATTTTGTTTTTCTAATAAATGTCTTGATAAATGTTTATTTAATTTTATATTCACACACACATAATATAAAATAATATATAAACAAATAAATAATATATCATATTTTTATCTTATAAATGTTTATTTAATTTTATATTCACACACACATAATATAAAATAATATATAAATAAATAAATAATATATAATATTTTTTATCTTATTTTATTAATTACTTAGCCCTTTATTTTAATACTATTTTATTTTATTTTTTAATTCTAATTTTGTATTTTTTCTTCTAACTTTTGTGTATATTATATTATATATATAAACACATATATTATATGTAAACACAGTCATGCCAAGAAAGTACTTTCAAATTGAATTGAAGATACCTTTAACAAGCATAATTGTATTGATTTTTGTATAACATTTTGTATAACATAACTTTTTGTATTTTTGCTTTGTTTTTGAGTATCGAAACATTTTTAAATCAAGATACATTTACTTGATGCAAAATGGCAAAAAGTCTTGTTTTCTGAGAATCTGAATCTGACTTTATGCTTAAAATGAGAAAAGAACTATGAATTAACTATTTTTCCTGACACTATTGGTGGATTTTTCCCTCATTTTAAGGATCATTTCTCAAAAAAACAAGATTTCATATCTTATGTCATTTTGCATTAATCAGCATACTATTTATATGAATATTACATGTACAATTTCTTTGAAGTTCCCTTCATTTCTAACAATCCTCACTAGCTCATTTGAAATGGTTCTGCAGTGTGACAAATGAATTAAAAGCACAAATATTTCAATTAATATGAGGTCAGAAAAGCAGAATGTATAATAATGGCAAGAAGAAATGCTATTTAAAACGGTTTTAGATCAAGTATAGCATGTCACACCACAGGACACGTCAACTATAAGCCAAAGATATGAGCATATCGGCCTTCAATAGGATTAATGCTGGAATTAGCATCTCAAAAGTTGCAGCTCACAACTTAAATTCAACCAAAAATGAATATTCTGTCATCGTTTACTTTTATTTTCTCAAAATGAGACGTTCAGCAGAATGTTTTATGCTGAGATTTTACATGCATTGAAACCAGAAACCAAATAATCGTATCATAAAAGAAGCCCAAAAGCTCTTATTCCGAGTTCCACCAAAGAACAAAGTTGATGAAACGATGACAGAATCTTCATTTGTGACTCAACTATGTCTTGAAAACACCTTCAGTCTCACGGATGTCACAGTAACTCGTGGGCTATTTATACTCAGAAGAGTGCCTTTATACCGTGAATTGTTCATGAGGCCAGATTAGACATGGTTCATAGACATATTCACTCCACAATGACTACTGCCTTTCCATCAGACTGAGATTACAGTGTGGCTTTCTGCTTCTATTACAGACAACACTGACCGAATGACAAACACAAACCGTCCCATAAAGCCAGTCCATTAAGAGCTACTGGATTCCCTTCTGGAAAAAATAACTACAAAGCCACAGTTCTGCGCTCCTCGTGTCTGTTCTAATAATAGAAGCATGCAGCAAGAATGAAGCAAAGCCATTTACAGTCCTGCAGATATCTGTTGCTGCTCTCATGAGCGAAGCACACAGTCAGTAACGGCTCCAGGCTTTATATATGCAAGCTACACACTGTTTACATCTTCATTCCTACAATCAGATTCATTCATTAATAGTGAGACGAGCTGCAGGTAACATAGTGTGTGAAGGGAAGGCAGCAGATGTGAGAACTCAGAAACAAACAGAGACTGGGATAAAACCAGTCCAACTGGGATTCAGATCCGACAAATGAAAGTGGAGCGATGCATTTCTGTGCCACCGGCGTCACAGTATAGTACTGCAAAAATAATGCAATGATAAAAAGAGGTTTCCCAAACACCCCAGTTGAACAGATACAGTAATTCCCGCCCAAACTCACACCATTGGTTGAGCAGCGTTGACGTCTCAGGCTGGTCTTGATGCTCAAACAAATAGATCAGACTTTCTTGTGTGACCCTGAATATTCAGCTATGATATGTTTTTATTTTTTTGTATTTTATGACATTTTGCGTTCATATATATATATATTAGATTTTTATTTTGTTCATTACTTAGCACATTATTTAAATACTATTTTATTTTACTATTTATTATCAATAAATTATATTATCAATATTTTTATATTGTTTATTTCCTTTTCTTGTAATTACTTGTTTTGTGTACAATGCTCTGGTAAATATTTTATGTAAGCACAATCATGCCAAGAAAAAAATATTTTAAAATATCTTTACCAATCATAATTGTATTTTTCTATTTAATCTTTTCGTATTTTTGTCTTGTTTTCCATTACAAATATGTATATTTAATTTTTTTTTAAATCAGGATGCATGCATTTACTTGAGATTCAAAATGACATAAGATAATTTTGTTTTCTGAGAAACTGATACAAATAAGAAATAAGAAAAAAATCTGCCACTGGGTAAATAGTTTTCTATTTTAAATGAAGTTTATTATTCTGACTTCATTGGCAGATTTTTGTCCTATTTTAAGCATAAGTGCACTTTATTTTGATGAATTCATCAAAAATTATGATGCCATTTTGCATCTTTGCAAATTTACATTTAGGCATTTACATGTGTGCATTTCACAGACATTTTTCATTCAGTATGATTGCATTGCATTAAATGTTTACACACTATCAGTTCATGCATTGCCTGGAAATCAAACCAATGACCTTGACCATACTAGGGCAATGTCCTACTGCTAAATGCATATTAATTTAAGGATGATTTTAGATAACTGTATTGGAAAACAATACAAAAATGACAAAGCAAGAACATCATTGTGTGCAGTGTAATTATTTTACTTTGACTTTCTATGTTTATGTTGACTTTTCACACAAAGAGCATTTAACCCCTTTATCCCCTTGTCAAAGGTACAAGAGAGCACAGAGAGCACTAGTTTACTAGTCAAAGACTGTCTGATTCATTTTGAATCCAAAAATGACAAACCCTGGCTGACAATGCCAGTTCAAATCTGGCTGTCTTTAAAAACACACAAACTTTGACTGATCGCTTTATGTCTCTCAGGTAGGGATGGGCGATATCTTATCGTTTGCGATATACTGGTAAAAATTCTCCCCACAATAAGAATTAGTCTTCCCACGATAACGATAAAACCTAGTTGTTGACATATTTCTGTGTGCGACCGTGCAGAGCTGTCGTGAAATTGAGGAGGAGTTTATTTATCGCTAAACGAAGAGCTACAGAGTCTACAGTCTGGAACTGGTTTGGTCAGGAGTGTACAGTGCGACAAAAAAATCGGTCTGAGCCTTGAATAAATGTACTACAGTAACACAGTTTTGCATGTGTATGAGCCTGTTTACAAACAAAGATACCATTTATCGACATGCTTTTTCTCCAAATTAACTTCATAACATCAGTCGAGTGTTCGAAATAACTTTGTGATCAGATGTGGTTTCATACTACAGAATGAGGCAGAAATAGTATACAGTGATAAAGTCTAATTGATTAGCGTTGCATTATAAATATACTTCATCCTTATAAAAATACCCAAGATTGCTTGAATAACACAGATAAACCATATATTGTCGCATCCGTATGTTTTGTTGTCATCAAGTTTCCTCAGTTAAAATTTCTCTCTCTGCGTTTTATTCAGCGATAACTGGATACCTTTGTCCATATTAGGGATTTCCTGGAACATCATCAGTGCAATTACTTCTGCCATGCATATGTGGTGTTTCTGCACAAGAGTGCCCTCCGGCTTCCAGTTTGCATTAAACAGTCATTACATTACGTGTGTGCTCAGTAATGCTCACAACATCAGGGTAAAAATAGGAATGATATTACTTTTCTTTAAAGAAACAGGATTTTTTTGCCTCTTACTGGATGCATCCATATCATCATTGATATCGTTATCACAATAAATACCAGAAATTATTGTGATATACTTTTAAGCTCATATCGCCCATCCCTACTCTCAGGTCGTCTCTTCTCTTGGCTAAAATAAGCTGACAACAGTCAAATGCCTGGCTATTAAAAACTAACTACGAATCATGCGCTCTTAGCAGCTCTACTTTACATGAGGTGCTTGTTCCTTTGGGGTTCTGAATTATTGCTTTCAGCTGGTCTCAGGAAACACTGAATTAATTCTAGGCATATTTTAATAACATGATTTGAATATGAAGTCTTGAGTGGGCCGCAGCGGAGCTCGAGTCCCAGAGTTCAGCCCTGAGAAAGCAGCCAGTCGTGCTCATGGTGCCTACAGAGGGTCTGGAATCTGTACGGTTGGGCTTTACCAAACAATAGCTGGATTATCCAGGAGAGCCACTGACCTTATGTCTGGATAAATCAAAGCAGAGCTTCACACACACACACACCATACTGTACAACACTGTGAAACTTAATAAAAGAATGTCTGAATCTATAGATAGATATTAGAGATAAATAGTATATATATATATATAGTGTGTGACTTTGTCAATAAAAATCTCAGTTTAATTACAGAGTAGTGATATTTTAGTATCAATGATAAACTATTCGTTTTTGATAACATTTTGAATAGATTTTTTTTATATTTTTTGTTTTCATTTAAATTTTAATGAAAGTTTCAGTAGTCAGTTTTACTAGTTTTTACACACACACACACACACGTCTTAGTGCTGTCAAAATTAGCACCTTAACGCATGCGATTAATTTTTTCAGTTTAACGGCGTTAAATATATTTATCGCAGGGGTGGAGCTAGGGTTGGACCAGGCGCGGGTCAAACGAGCGCGGAAAAGCTACAGGCGATGAGGAGCTTCAGAAGAACAACAGTGAACTGCGCTCAGATGAGATGCTGTCAGGCCGTATGTCAGTAAAAAACAATTTTCCTGTCCTGTCAGCCGTTATTCTGTGATCATAGCACGTGCTCTTAAAATGCATGCAAAAAACACGCCGGCGTGCGCAATTATTATTTTAAAGCGCTATTATCATATTAAAGCGCAAAAGAAACTACGAGCATGCAATATCATAGGTATGTCGTCAGTTAAGCCTTGAAGTTACCATAAAAGGTGATTAAAGCTGCCTTAACACTGTGCATGCATGCAAGTATTTGTTATATATGAGTCACATTTAAATGTAGTGGTTTTCCAAACTGTCCTGGAGCAGCAGCACTGTCTCCCTCATCTAACACCCGATTCAACTCCTCAGCTCATTATAGAGACTTTAAGAGCTGAAGTGAGTCAGAAAAGGTAAAGAGTTATGAGAAACTATGATGCGTGTCAGATCCGCGTCATGTTCAGCAGCGGCAGCTCTTAAAGCAGCCAAAATAACCTCATCACCAGCTGCTGTTATGCTGTTCATCAAACAACAAAATAAAAAGAGCTTTAAGGATTCATCTATATTTCATTTAGAATTTAGCATTTGATGGCTATTACATTTCTGTATATTTCCTACTTGCTGAAGGGCACATGTAGCTAAATATGACATTTATTATAATGGGTTTATGTGAAGATTGTGTGCAGTTCACTAGAAGTTATTTTTTAAAGTCTAATAAATGTTAAAATTGATAGCTCTCAATTATAACTATTCTGTAATGTTGAATGGCTATAGTCAGTGGTTAAATATGAGGGGAAAAAAACTATTTCCTAGAGACTTTAGTAATATTGGTTATCAGTGATACTCACCTTCAGACATAAAAAAGATGCCACTAAACAAATATTTAGTGAGTCTTTATAAGTCTTTATTTACTGTTGTTTCTACATTATTTTAAAGATTGAATGTTAAATTATTGCAATATAAAAGTATATTTAAAAAAATTAATGTTAGGTGGGATTAATCGCAATTCATTTTTAGAAAAAATTTGCAATTAGTAATTTTTTTTAATCAATTGACAGCACTAATATGTCTACATAGTTGTTATTAGTTGTATTTTAGTTTCAGTTAACTATAAGAACCATGATATAGGATTGTATCAAACAGATCATTGGTCACACTGTGATGCTTTCAGAATATTAATCTGTTTAAGCAGCCAGGCATTTTGGGAAACCTGTTTGAAAGTCATTATTTTGCAATAATATAATTTTTGCAATAATAAAACTTCACACTTCACATCTGACCAGCTCTTTCAGATCTGATCCTTAAAACCGACTTTCAATCACATTAAAATAATCTCAGGATTGAATAAAACTTGACTAACCCATGAAGTGCATTTCTAGTCGACTAAACATTTTACAGCCAGACATCTGCGCTGCCAGAACCTGCTTCTGTCCAGATCACGTTTGATGTTTACATTCGCCAGATGCTTTATTTTGTTGGTTACGCGCTGCACAAAAACAGCCTTTCGGACATAAAACTGAATGATGCTTCACTGTTGTTTTTCTTTCTCCTTTCCTTTTTTTTTTGCATCCTGAGGAGGGAATACCCTGGCCCTGTTTGTCTGCAGGTGATGTATCTGCCCTCTCCTGGTCACAGCTGTGACACTCCAGCATGTAAAGTCACGGACATGCCTTCAGGGACACGCACTTATTATCTACCGCTCACAAAGACGCTGCTTTTCATTTCAAAAGCACTTGCATATAACTCCTATTGCACACTAGTTTAGTCTAAAACCAGGTTCTGTATTAGTAACTTTCAACATCAGGACATTACATAATGTTTGGGGTTCTCCTCAGTCATGAGAGGTGTAAAGATGTGAATGTCAGAAGGGTGAGTGTAAACAACACGGATTACTCAGGAGAATATGATGAGCAGAAGGAAAAACACTCCTCATTTAGGAACACAGTACTATTAAAATAAGCCTTGAATTGTGAAATATCAAATATGATTAACTAATTCCCACTTTTGTCACGCGCAAATCTCCTCTCCAGGCTTTACGCTCCACAAATCAGCCCGACTGTAATGCAGCGGGGTGTCTGTCATCATAAAGATGGCATCGACCTCTAAAGCAGATTACACACAGATCCCGGACGAGCGCGTCCCGTCTTCCTTACCGTTCTGAGATGATACATACGGGAGCATCACGTTCCCGTGGATGAGGAGCAGCGCGAGCATCCCCGCGTAGGACAGCATCCTGCGGGAGGACGGAGACGGGACACGGCGAGCAGGTGATGGACACGGAGCGGCTTCAGCCGCAGAGGATGGCGGAGGAGGAGTGAGGGCGGACGGCGAGAAACGCGACAGGCGCTGCGTGGCTCTGCTGCATGGAGGACGGGTGAGGATGAGGATGATGCTGTCCGGCGCTTAGGAATGCGGATGCTGATGCTGCTGCTGCTGGAGATGATGATGATGATGATGGGCCATCGGAGTGTCCGTCATCTCGGAGAACCTTCAGCTGTCAGTGGGCCTCGAGCGCATCAGCTCTGCGCAGCGGCCGCGCATGCGATTCACTGTGGAATTCAAGTCCAGAAATGTAACATTACAATACAGTAACACGTAATGCAATCAACAGATATTTTCAGTGCTATCTTTAGATATAAAAAGGGACCGGGGAGGATTATTGTCACACTTTTTACTCCAGTTAATAGGCCAATTGCTTTCCTGTAGGTTATTTCTGCAATGCAATTAATAGTAAAGGCAAACTTTAAACAGTAATATTCCCAAAATTAATTCACCATATATTTAACTTGGGGGAAAATTATATTCAAACAGGGGGGCATTTTTTCCCCCAGCGAAATCGATAAAATCGAATTCAATAAAAGTGAACAATTAATGAACCCGAAAAATGCAAAAAGTAACCTACATAAATGTCTAACCATTGTTTTGGCCAAAATAAATTAGAATGAAAAATTGCAAATTTTTTAAAACGTTGTATTTAAAATGTGACAACTTGCCCCAAAGACCACATTTACAATAATACTTTTGTCCTGAAACACAGTTCAAGTCTGCTTTTTACTATAGCGACTCTTGTCTTAATGTCATTGTGGTTTTATTTTCTTTTTATTTAGTCATTTATCAGACGCTTTTATCCAAAGCGACTTACAAATGAGGACAACAGAAGCAATCAATTGTAGTATTAAAACAACTAAAAACAGATCCAAAACTAAAAGCTAAAACTTTATAAATACTACTTATACACATTTTAAAAATAAAGAGATTAAATAAAAATGACAAATGCATACAACAAAATCTCAAAACTTAACATAAATGAAAAACAAAAAATAAAGCTAAAAACAATTCAAAATAGTAAAGAACAAAAGGTATAAGAGTATAATAATGATTCTAACATAACACTAAGCCAAACACCAAAATACAACAACTACATATGTGTATGTACAACCACACACACATACATATATACTGTATATGTATATACACATTTATAAATTCAATATATATATTATTTCATTTCCATTTAGTTTGTTGAAGTATTAAAATAACTCAAATTAAATAAAACTAAAAACTTAATATAAGACCTATACAGACATAATAAAGTCAGACATAATTTAACTCAAATTAAAATAAATAACAAATACAAATAATACAAATCAAATGACAGTAGTTTATCAGTAATCCTACAAAATAACACTGCCAAACACACATGCTAAAAAACAACAACTTACTTACACATACTAAGAAATGGTTATAAAAACTGAAACAGAAGCGAAACAAGTAATAGGAATGTTAGGAAAGTTTAAGGTTTTATTGTATAACCCAACAAATGTTACATAAAAATGAATCCTGTGTCACTTAGAAATTGCTAGTAAATTTCACAAATAATTACATTGAGTAGGCTAACACATTGAATTAAATGTAAAAGCAGAAAGATTTAAATATATGTGCAACTTCATTTTTAGTGACACACGGTATGTTTGAAACAAACAGAAGCATTTATGACTCGAAGCCTTTACTTTACTGAGATATAGCGCTTGTGACAACTAGCCCCGACCTCCTTATACCATGGTACTGAATGATTATGATCCATGTACAATGGTATTCACACGGTAGGCTACTCCAAATCAAGTACTACTTCACTAAATGTTGATAGTAGTAAGCATGGTGATGTGTGGTAATGTCTCAAGGGTTGCGCAGGATATTTATCTAGGGCACTACAGAGATTTTCTCCAAGAAAGTGCATGTTATCCTCTGTATTCACCCGCTCACATTCACACAGCGCCATCTCATGGATCAACCATGAAATACAGTACAGTCTTTACTGTGCATGAATTATTTGCTCGCTTATATTTTGCTCATCTTCCTCGAACACTATTCGATTTGATGGAACAAAATATTGTGGCATTAAATAAAACAGTGGAAATATTATATCAAACATGTTTTATGATCTACTTTTGATTGTCAAGTTGATTAAATGTTCTATTTATTAAAAAGAATATTAATAATAATGACTTGAATGCATGTATGCACTACCAGTAAAAAGTTTTGACATAATTCCTCTTTATTATTTTAAAATTCTGGGATGTTTGTAAACTCTACACTGAAGATAACTTGGTGTAGGATTTACTTCAAAACAACTTTCATTCAGAAATTGCAAGTAAATTCAACAATAATTATGAGAAAATGCAAATTCATTTTCCACTGCAACTCATCCATTAAAGTTGAAGAGAATTTTAGTTTTGTAAAGCAATCCAATGCAAGCGCACTTTATTTTTGTTAAATGATAAAAGCATTTAAGCATAAGGAACATAAATTGAGTCTGTTGTGTTGTGAATGCATTATTTGCTTATTGTTCACCATTTCAAATATTGTGGTATTAAATAAAAATATTGTGATGTCAAATGCATTCATTTTATGATCTGCTTTTGATTATCGAGCTGATAAACTACTGTACTTATATCTTAATGCATAAAAATGTCAAAAGTTTGGACATGCCTAATCTTTGTTTATTATAAAACTACACGTTCATCAGGTGCATTCTGGGAGGTTTTTAAGTTTTTTTTACTAAAAAAAAAAAAAAAAAGTTTTATAAAGCAATTTAAACGCAAGCATTTGAATGTTTTTAACCCTGTTGAAGGAGGAGCATACATGCTGCACATCTGATGATGCTTTTGCTTCAATATCCTCTACAAACCAATAAATAATAAAAAAAAAAAAAGTTGTACACAAACAATTTATATTCGACTACTAAACTAATTTCAAGTATTTAAGCAGACACGTTCAGATCTTTAGAGATTTTAGATTTAAGGTTGTGGGGAACATGTTGTGTCCAAGCTTTGTTTGCATATCTAATGATTGTTTTAAAAAAGCCCCCAGGAATAAAGGCCATCCTAAACAATGCTTATGAGTTTAGAGTCATTGTGATGACACAGCATGTTGAGATCTGCAGTCAAGCTGATTTTCCCTCCACATTACTCAAGCATGTCAATGAAAGAAACATTTAAATGGAAGCCACACCTGCCGCCCGCCGCGAGCCAATGATCTGCAGCCGAGGGTTGATGATGACACGCCCACCTTTGTTCTGAGCCAATGGGAACGTTAAGGTCAGGAGGGGGAAAACTTGCCCCGGGATCAATTTGTCTCGCATCAGCGACCTTCTGCAAATGTGTGGGAGGAATTTGGCCAGCTCTTCTCTATCTTTCAGGTGTTGTTAGTATGGGAAGTCGACAACAATGGCTCACGAGACTGAAGAATGAGCTGAGCAACAGTCCTCTGGTGTCCAACGTGGCCTTCGGCTTCATCCTGATGGGACTGGAGAAGCTGGTGGAGCTGGAGTTTGAGTGTCCGTGTAATCCGGCCTGGAACGGACTGTTTTCCTCCGCGTTCTTCATCATTCCCTCCATCATGACCTTCGCGCTCATGATGCTCATTCAGGGATGCAAGTGTGGCATCTGGTGCAGGTCCCTGTCCAGTTTCGTTCCCGCCGTGGTCTGGCTGATCCTGCTCTTTCTGGACGGTCAGTATTTTGCCTGCGCAATGACAGACTGGCACGGCAGGTTCGTGATCGTGGACAAAGCCGCTCCGCAGAAATGGTGCGAACCCATTCAAGAGGAGAGCGTCAGTCCTCAGGAACTCATGCTGCGCTCACAGCGACTGTTTGTGGAGTCTCAGGTGAGACGTCTTGTGTCTTTACGCATCATTAGGCCTCCTGCTAACTCTATGTAACTTTGAAATGACATCGATACATTTTTAGAACTTTACAGATACATTGATACATTTGAGGAATTTTGAGAACACATCTAGATTCGGTGTTAACATTTATAGTCTTGACTAGATTCAGGCCACTAATATAACTTTTACATTTACTTCTTCTATAGCCCAAGAATTCATTTTGTCCATTATAGAGGATGTACATGTTTTGTTAACGTGTCTATGATCATATAATGTGTGAATCTCACAAAAACATGTCTAGGTCACATTTTCCCTCAAAATAAAATGAAAATAATATACTTTTTTTGTGTGTAAAGACCAGGGTTATTATACAGCAGTTAACAAAAACTAAAACTACAAATTAAACCATTAAAAAAAGGTTAACTGAAATTAAACAAAATGGTGACATTTCTCAACTTGATTTGATGTACAAATATAACTAAAACAAAAGCTGAAATAAAAATGTATAAAAACTAGACATATATGAAAAAACGCTAATGACAAAACCACACAACAAATGACCAAAACTTTAACTAAAATGAAAATGAAATGGAAAATGTAAAATAAAACTGATTCAAAATATAATGGTATCTATATTACACTTTTTTTGTTAGACAACTAGTTGATTTTTAAGAGCATAAAGGTGTTTTGTTTTGTTTGTTTTTCTGCTCTTCATGACAATAAAACACTGTAATGCAACTAATATTCTATATTTTTTTTAATATATAAAAAATATTAGTCTATTAAAAATGTATGTATTTTTATTAAATGTATAAAAGTTAAAATGGTTTTTAATTCAAATCAAAATAAAAGTACAAAAAACACTGCCATATGATGTACAAATACTTTATATTTTAAAAGCAATATTAAAAAAAAAAATTTGTTTTTTTTTGCGACTCAGACACATTCAAGACGCGTTTTTTTGTGATTCACTCATTTCACTGTGTCACGGATACACATGTCTAGTACTCTTTAAACATCTAGATGAGCAGAACTACATGTTAGCCGTTACAGACAGCACTGTTTATCTCTCATTAACAGGTGATCGGCATAGTGCTGCTCATTTTGATCTGTTTCGGACTGGTCGTGTATGTGATCAGAGAAAGCTGCCAGCAGGAGCTGGAAACTCAAGATACCAATGTGGCAGAGATGACGCTCTACAGCTCCAGCTGATAGACACCCGTCCTCATCCGACTACAGAAAAACACGCCATCTCCAGTCACTCTTTACATTACACTCTAAAAAATGCTGGGTTAAATACAACCCAGTGAAAAAAACTGTGTATATATTATATTATACACTCTAAAAAAATGCTGGGCTAAATACAACCCAGTGCTGGGTAAAATAGGGACAAACCCAGCAATTGGGTTGTTTTGACCCAGCGGTTGGGTTACTACCCAGAAGGTTGGGTTAACCATTTAACCCAACCGCTGGGTCAAAACAACCCAATTGCTGGGTTTGTCCCTATTTTACCCAGCACTGGGTTGTATTTAACCCAGCATTTTTTAGAGTGTACAGTGTTCATGTATTACTGCAATGAATAACACACAAGAACGAGAATGTACTTACAGGGATAGTTCATCCAAAAATGAAGATGCAGTCATCATTTACTCATGCTCATAATGTTACGTGTATGATTTTCCTTCTTCAGTGGAAGAAAAAAGGACAAATCCTTAAGCCTGCACTGATCGCTCTTTTCACTTCAATTAAACAAATGAGGACCGAAACCGTCTCCCAAACTGGTCTGTATGATTAATGTATGAATCAGATCTGATCACAAATGTTAATAGAAGGTGAACATTGTCAGTGAATAATGACTTCAGTCTATTCCTCAAACAAAGTTAGTGTAAAACTTTAAATATAGCATTTTTAGACCACTTTTTTTTTGCGTTTGTGTCAATTTTAAAGCTTTAAATCTTCCGTTCATTGTAATTGCTTGGAAAAGAGCAAACGGCATAATTGTCCACATGGCAGAAATAGTCACATAGCTTTAGATCAACAAGAGGGTGAGTCAATGGTATAATAAAAATTCATTTTTGGGGGAACTAACACTTTATAGAATTATTTCAGGTTAAGTTAAACTCTATTGACAGCATTTCTGATCGATTAACACAGAAAGTCATTTTGACTCCTATGCATTTACACCAGAGGGTGACAAAATCACTTACTAAACTTGTCTGTGTAAAGTTATTTACAACATTTCAATTCCTGTCATGACCATGTAAAGCCAGTAAACACTACAGCTCATAGGATACACATTTTCATACAGAAGAAATAATATATGTATTTTACAAAATTGTTTTTTGCATTGAGAATTATGCCAATGTACTGTAATGCAAAAACTATATTCTACATATTTTTTAAATGTATGAAAAAATAATGTACTACACTGAATCAAAAATTATACATCCTATACATTTTAAACATATAAAAAAACTTCATACTAAAATGTTTTTAATTATAGCCAGATAAATAAAAAATACAATAAATACAACTATAAATACTACCTTTTGCATTTATTTTTTATTTTTTTTCATGTTCATGAAGTTAATCAACAAAATCAAATAGGCTTTTAATTGAGATATATGGAGCAACCTGAAAATACATTTGGTTCGTGAGATTATGGTTGTAATATAATGTATTTACATATAAAGCTTAAAAATCTGCAAAATTGTACCTTTAAAAGGTGACACTGAGGTGGGCCCAAATGCCATTTTTGCACATTTTATGCATAATATGAGCACTGTAATAATAAGTGTTACCCCATCCAAAGAGCTTCATATGATATATATATATAGCTTTTATAGTCAGGAGGACTGATGATTATCACTATGACCAGGGCCAGGGCCATCTTTAACGAGATTAATCCTCGTTAAAGCTACAACAGTTAAGTTATTCAGGAGCAGTCAGTGATTCTCTCTCTCTTTTTCTTGGATTAACATAGACAGCAGCTAGTAAATTAGGCGCAGTCACTTTAAGACAAAATGCATGGATCCAATATAATGATACACATATTTCTCAAGTCTTTACGTTCACTTAAGACATAACGGACATTTTTCAAGGCTACTCACACCAAGACAGGTATGTATTTGTCCATTCAAGCGCAAAAGAGATCTATAATCGTCACCACTAGCTACGGCCCTGACCATGACTAATGGTCCTTTCCCCTAAATCACTTTCATGAATGGACATTTATGTTGAGCCAGAACAGCATGGAGGGAAACAAACTGCAGCTGACATTTGACTGACATGATTATTGCGGTTATTAAGTGCCTGTTTTACAACCGCCTCACATCAACACGTGTTTAGTAACTTGAAAACGGGTAATTTTACACTCACAGTTCATACATCAGACTCAGCACAACGAGAAAACTGATTCGCAATGTAGTTTGTGTAAGGATTCAGGAAAGATATTATGTAAAAGATACTGAACAACCCATATCAATGGACTACAATTAGGAATATTGAGGGACTTTTCTCTTATATCCCAGCCAGACGCAAATGCCTTCATTAGTTCATTAGTATGTATTAGTTAATTTTCTATGGAAGCTTGTTTCCGCCACAGGACAAAAAAAAAAACTAGAAAAGGTAATTGCAACATTTTATCTCACAATTCTATCTTTTTTTTCAGTGAGATATAAACTCCCAATTGCGAAAAAAGGTCAGGATTCTGAGTTTATTTCTCGCAATTCTGCCTTTTTTTCTCAGAATTGTGAGAAAAAAAAGTCTGAATTGTGAGATATAAATTACGAATTGCGAGGAAAATAGTCTGAACTGTGAGATAAAAACTCAAATTGCAGAAACGAAAAATCCCATGGCGGAAACAGAAAAACGGAATTGCACAATATGTGAACTCAGAATTCAGAGAGAGAGAGAAAACAAGTCCAGATTACGAGATCTAAACTTGCAATTGCAAGAAAAAAAGTCAGAACTGTGAGTTTATACATTGCAATTCTGAGTGTATATCTAAAAGCTAATTGTGAGTTTTTATCTCACAATTCTGAACTTTTTTCTTGCAATTTTGAATGTACATCACAATTATGAGACAGAATTGCAAGAAAAAAAAGTTATGAATTGTGAGATAAACATTTACCATTGTGAGAAAAAGTCAGGATTCTGAGTTTATTTCTCACAATTCTATCTTTTTTTTCAGTGAGATATAAACTCCCAATTGCGAAAAAAGGTCAGGATTCTGAGTTTATTTCTCGCAATTCTGCCTTTTTTTCTCAGAATTGTGAGAAAAAAAAGTCTGAATTGTGAGATATAAATTACGAATTGCGAGGAAAATAGTCTGAACTGTGAGATAAAAACTCAAATTGCAGAAACGAAAAATCCCATGGCGGAAACAGAAAAACGGAATTGCACAATATGTGAACTCAGAATTCAGAGAGAGAGAGAAAACAAGTCCAGATTACGAGATCTAAACTTGCAATTGCAAGAAAAAAAGTCAGAACTGTGAGTTTATACATTGCAATTCTGAGTGTATATCTAAAAGCTAATTGTGAGTTTTTATCTCACAATTCTGAACTTTTTTCTTGCAATTTTGAATGTACATCACAATTATGAGACAGAATTGCAAGAAAAAAAAGTTATGAATTGTGAGATAAACATTTACCTTTTTTTTGGCAGAAATAAGCTTCCATAATTTTCAGCTCAGCTCAACCATAAAACCACCATTAAAATAATATGGGCAAGACCACACAAAGCGTCTGTTTTACAATCTTTCTTGATTGTGTTTCAAAGTCAAATCTTCTTTTATTTTTTGTTTGCGTATTACTTTATTTGTATACTACATCTGAGTGATTTCCTGCATTTGAATTTTACTCAATGTATACATTTGTAGACGTTATCTTTTGTATCAGGAGTGTTAACTGCATTAAACAAATAAAAAAGGACAATATCCAGTGCTTCCTCATGTGCAAAAAATACTCTTTAATTGACTGCCAACCAGACTTATGTTACATTTAAAAGCTGTTATCTCTGAAATTAGCTGTAATTGCTCTGAAGACACGGTGCGGTGATTAAACGCTGTTAGATATTAAAGCACTTTTAGTCATTACAGACAGCAACAGCAGCATAAGTAGGTTGAGTGTCACCTCTATTAAACCAGAGTCCCGCAGGTCACTGTAATACATCACCGTAATTACAGACGGGACAAAAGCGCTCTAATGATGTGCTAATGGTTTCTGGAAGGGATAATAGTGGAAGAAATCATTTCAATCTTAAAGTCAACATGAAATCAAATTGACTCTATTTACTTAATGTGAACGATATGTTATTCTGAAGAAATGCTCTGACCCCAGGCAGCGATGGTTGCTAGTTAATGTTCAAATATAATGTTAACCAACAGCCAAACAGTTACATATGCATTCTCCCATTCAGGTCTGTTATTCTGGTATCAAAGTCTACACTAAATATTCTGTTTCTATTCATGCTGACTTTAAGATTTAGCACTTAAGCAAAATTCACATGGTAAATCTCTCATAGCAAAGTTGAAACATTTTTAGTTTGACTATTTTTAATTGTATTTGTTATTTTTATTAATTACATCTATTATGAAATATTTTATTTTATATTTAAATATTTTACAGGCTACACACACACACATAAAAAAAAATATATATATATATATATAAAAAATATAAACATTTTATGCATTTTTTTAATGTCCCAAAGTTAGTCAAAACTGAAACACAGAAGAACATTTACAATAAAAGAGAGAAAAAACAAAAATTTTTGTTAATTTAGCAAAAAATAATACATTTTACTAAATTTTGTATACTCCGTTTCAGCTGTCAAGCAATTTCAGAACTATTTCAATGTATGCAGTTTGTGTGAAAATTAATCTTTTTTTTTTTTGTTGGTAAATGTTAGATTTTGAAAATATCAAGTTTTTATTTCTATATTATACAATCATAATATATCTATTTTATCATATCATATCTCCGGCGGGGCATAGAGGAGAAACAATAATGTACAGTATGTGGAAAATAATGTGTTTTTTTAACTTTAAACCGCATAAACACATTTCATTACACCAAATACACAAAATAATGTTCTTTTTAGCAGCATCATATGACCCCTTTAATCTTGTTTCGCTCGTTTTCTTTTTGCACATAACCTGCAACATAAACATCTGATCACTTTAAACACAATATAAACTGTTAAAGACACAATCGATACCAAGAACACTAAAACATCAACACTGTGGTACGAGTACCAGGGCATTTTATAAGAGTCAGTGCGCAGGTGAGCAGCGCCTCTGTGTCTCATGACAAACTCAATCCAGAAGACGGCGCTGTCTAACGGATTTAATGGTGCGTCTCTATGCAGACTGGACAGTTTCTGCATGTTTTTCCTGTAGGACGGCTCTGTAAGCACTTCCTGCAAGGCATCTTTAAATATGTGTCTATCTATGGTTGCAATATCCACAACTTTAGCTACACCTCTATGTCTCATTTTTGAAAGGTTATCATCCTGATCGAAAACCAGCGGTAATCCGACTATAGGAACACCGTGATAAATAGCTTCAAAAATACCATTAGTGCCTCCATGAGACACAAAAACCTTGGTTTTTACATGTCCTAAGAGATCATTCTGTGGTAGCCACTTAACCAGTAAAGTGTTGTTGCCCAAAGTAGACGGTCGCTCTCCTGTGTATCTCCAAATCACTTTTTGGGGAAGCTGAGCAAACGCAGCCGCTATATCATCGGCTATATCAAGAGGAAGTTGGCCAACTAATGTTCCTAAAGACATAATAATGACGCCATGCTCTCCGGAGCTTTGCACGAAATCCTCCAGATCCCTCGGCAGCTCTTTTGCAGGTTTGCATTGGAAACCGCCGACGTAAATGAAATCACTTTTTGGGGAAGCTGAGCAAACGCAGCCGCTATATCATCGGCTATATCAAGAGGAAGTTGGCCAACTAATGTTCCTAAAGACATAATAATGACGCCATGCTCTCCAGAGCTTTGCACGAAATCCTCCAGATCCCTCGGCAGCTCTTTTGCAGGTTTGCATTGGAAACCGCCGACGTAAATGGCATTTGGCATAGTCGGGCGAGGAAATTCAAAGACGAAATCGACCCTCATGAGCCAAATATCAGCTGCTTGAAATAACTCAAAATAGTGCAAATCAGGGCCAAAATATCGGTCGCACAAAGCACTGTAATGAGGCCCAACGATGCGCTTGTAAAGGAAAAGCCGAATGGTGTAAAACAACACATTATACGTTCTCTGAAGGAAAGTCATGTTATCGGTCAGCTGAGAAAGCGGGAAGGGAACGTAAGACAGAGGAGACGGTGCTATCGCAAAATGCGCTTCTCCATGCACAGTCCATCGGACGTTAAAAACAAGAGGTAAATTCAGATAATGCGCGAGAACAACACCTCCTCCGTTCGCTGGATCGGTCAACATCAAGTCAAAGCTGGCCTGTTTGATTTGTTCCAGCAGCTCGGGATCTTTCTCGATAATATAGATCACCATTTCGCAAATCTTCCTGTGCATTTCGGAAAATTTCTCCTTGAGCTCCATGTCCAGTTTGAATCTGGTCCACGCCGATTGCTGCTGCCGTCGGATCTGCAGTTGTCTAGAAACAAAACTGCTGTAAAACTCATCGTCTCCACCCAGTAGAAACGGGACGGTCATTGAGACGTAGTGTGGCGACGTCTCTGAGATGAACCAGCTGTCGAGGGCCCGTATCACGGTGATCTGATGGCCCCTGGAGTGAAGCTCCTGGATCAATATGTTCATGTTAACCCAGTGACTGCCTTCATGAGGAAACACCAGGATTTTCCCACAGTGCACTGGGAAGGTCAGGGTTAGAATGACGCATGAGGCAATAAAGATAAAATCCATCCTTATATGAGGAGCACAAACGTCTTTCTGAAAGACAAACACAGTTTATGATGGTTCATCATTTATCAGACAAGCTTTACTCTCTAATGTAAGTCTGTGGCAGTCCTGTGTGTTTGAATAGCTTTAAACTCAATTATACTGAAGTTTTCCAAAAACACAGTGAAATGTTGTTGCCAGTAGGGCTGTCAAAATGACTGAAAAACTACATTCGAATTTTCCACTTAAATATTATCAAAATTCGAATTATATTCGAATTTAA
>NW_015647944.1:20650-21331 GCF_001515625.1 Sinocyclocheilus rhinocerous | reverse complement strand
CAAAATATTATGCATGTTTCTTCAAAGCGTAATAAAATAACACGACTATCTTTGAAAAAAAGTGCATCATGTTTAAAATAATGTTTATAAACCATATATAATTAATAAAGTTGCTTAATTAGAAAAAAAAAACAGCACCATGCATGCATGTATAGTTTAATACAAAGGACCGAAAACCAATCACAAAGAGTAGGCTAATTTCTTAATTTAAAAACATGAGATACAGTGGGATGGGGTGAACTTACATTAATTTGACATGGCTTTCTAAACATGCCGCTCTCTTGTGCGAGATGCGAGTGCAACGCTGATAGATGCCCCGCTAGAAAATGTGATAAATATGTGTTCTGTGTGAACGGCTTGGTTTCAGTTTCGCAGTAAACAACATCTTCGCCACACTGATGCTCTCGTTTTCCACAATATATGAATGAACAACATAGCAGCGCCGCATCTAGTGGGTTCAACTGGATAGGCTAACAAAAGCATTAAAATGCAATGACACTTACATTGTCGTAGCATTTCGTGCGCCACTGATAAGGCTGCCTGACAGCTGACGCAGACCTAAAATTAATTAAAAAACAGTAAATGTTGAAATTAACACAATCTAACAAGGAACAATACTTATAATGCTTTCATTAATCTTAATGTTACAAATGGACTCTTATTTTAAAGTGTTACCATTTC
>NW_015647944.1:18842-20380 GCF_001515625.1 Sinocyclocheilus rhinocerous | reverse complement strand
CAATATTTTGAATGAACAACGTAGCAGCGCCGCATCTAGTGGCTTCAACTGGAAAGGCTAACAAAAGCATTAAAATGCAACGACACTTACATCGTCGTCGCATCTCGTGCGCCACTGATAAGGCTGCCTGACGGCTGACGCAGACATAAAATTCAAATGCAACGTTTTTGCACTCAAATGTGGATTTTTTTTTTTTTTAAATTTCGATGAATATTCTATTTTTTTTTTGACAGCCCTAGTTGCCAGGTCACTATTATAGTGACACAAGGTAACTGGACAAGAAGAAGAAAAAAAATAAAAATTCCATTTTGCGAATCTTAAAATAAATACTGAGAACTTAAAATAAACTAAAGAATAAAGGATTAACAGCACCATAGTAGGTTTGTAAAATGTTAGCTCACATATACTACAAATGAGGCTTTTGTCTTTTCAATGTCAGAACAGTTTGACTCACAGTCTGTACAAAATGTAATTTCTTTCAAGAAAAACAGTAGATAAAATGATTTTCAATGTCACAATTCTCTCACATATACACATATGCAAGAATAATAGAAAGAGTTAGAAAGAGTAACACAAATTGTCATCTTATATAGGCTAAAGGTTTAATGTGGCAGAACTATAATAATCATTCCATTTAATCATTTCCAAGCCCTTTTAAATCTAAGATGCACAGCACAATTAATGCTGTTTTAATAAAAATAATTCATCTATTTGACGCTCAGACCTGCATTTATCTGCCTGGTAAATTGTTGATGTGCTTCTGCATGAAAGATAAAGGAAGAAAAAAAAACATCAGGACACGCTGTTCTTGCACAACCTTCATGTGTGTCAGCAGGAAATTCTATTTCATGCAGTTTCATGCAATTTTATAGGGTTTTGCGTTGTTGCAAGGTCCTTTTTGGAACATTATATTATCTTTGTATAAAATGTTCCCCACTCACCAAACTTCTAGGTAACTAACTACACAATAACATGAATACAAGTCAACATGAAGTTAAAACAGACTCTGTTCCTTAATTCATAGTCCTGGTCTTACTGTGAACCATTAACCGTTACACATTATTTTAAAGACAAAACCTGCCCCAACTCTAAAATGCCTAATCTTACCTTATATATATATATATATATCATATTATAGAGCTAAAATGGGTTGCAAATGCAGTTTCAAGCTGACTTTAAGAGAAATAATTCACATGAATACTGCATCTGCCAAAGTAACAAACATACTTTAAATGTACTCTGGGAACAAACTGACATGATTGCAATGTATTTCAAGGTCCATTTAAAGCATTTTTACCCTTGTCCTGATAATTAACCTGTTTACATATGCTAATACAAAAACATTAAAATCTGATTTATGAAATATCTTAGTGCATCAAACAGTCCTGTTGAATTTCATCTAGCGTCAAAGTCAAAGTGGCCTTGGTCTAAACCATTGTTTCCCATCCTTTTTTTAGTCGCGGCACCCTTTGGAAATTTTAACAAACTTGTGGCACCCTATAAATTGGCTAGAAAGAAACACTGGGAACTTATATCTT
>NW_015647944.1:18393-18818 GCF_001515625.1 Sinocyclocheilus rhinocerous | reverse complement strand
AATTCAAAGTTTTAAATCAAGCTATCTCGTGCTACTGCAACAAAATTACCCAGCTGTAAAATCAAAACTTTGTTTAATTACCATTATAACTAGCTATCTCACACATTTTTGCTCACTCAGTGTTTTTTTAATTTTACAGTGGGGTAATTGTGGTGCAGTAGCATGAGATAGCTTGATTTAAAACTTTGAATTGAATAAAAAATGACAAGTAAGCAGTCAGTAAATAAAATAAGAACAAATAAAGAAATTAATAATGATAGCACGAATAAAAAATAACGACAGGCCTTCGAATTAAATAAATTGCTTTTTAGTTTTTCAGGTAGGTCTAACAGTAGGGTTAAGACATTTAACTTTTTTTTTTTTACCAATTATCCAAATAATGCTTAGTCCTAGAAAGCTATTATTATCAGAACACATGAGCATAA
>NW_015647944.1:17916-18383 GCF_001515625.1 Sinocyclocheilus rhinocerous | reverse complement strand
GGACACATGAGCATAGCGGTTAGCAGATCAATGAATGAGAGGGCAGCGTTACCAGAGATGCCCATTTACCACACCACGTTACAGCACAGTAGGGCTATTGCAGACAGAAACAGTACTGTACTACAGAGATGTTTCCTGTCAGCTTGATTTTTGAGTGGACTTTGCTGTTCCGATGAGCATGAACGATATACCAGTGGAGCGACTGAGCAGAGCACACACACGCATAGAGCGGGATAATACGCAGAACGTCACACCACGTGAAAGTGAAACCTGAGAAATGGATATTATATAATAGATGCTTTTTTGAACATTTTAGCAATTTAAAAATATAAAAAAATGATTTTTACACGGCACCCCTGCTCTCGACAGACTTGGGGAAACACTGGTCTAGCAGCTTGTTCAAGTGATCCATCCTGTGCCATGCCGCTATCCAATCTTATCACACATCTGAGGGAAAAAAAAAACAG
>NW_015647944.1:7681-17086 GCF_001515625.1 Sinocyclocheilus rhinocerous | reverse complement strand
CATATACCACACCATGTTACAACACAGTAGGGCTATTGCAGACAGAAACAATACTGTACTACATCGATGTTTCCTGTCGGCTCAATTTTTGAGTGGACTTTGCTGTTCCGATTCGCATGAACGGTATATGAGTGGAGCGACTGAGCGGAGCGCACACGTTATAGAGCGGGATAATACGCAGAGCGTCACACCACGTGAAAGTGAAACCTGAGCGCTGAACTAATTTTCGGCAGCCGAAATTTCGGTGCATCTCTAATTATTGGCGACATCAGAAATGGATATTATATAATAGATGCTTTTTTGAACATTTCAGCAATTTAAAAATATTAAAAAAGGATTTTTTACACGGCACCCCTGCTCTCGACAGACGGCACCCCGGTTGGGAAACACTGGTCTAAACAACCACATCCTCATATCACAAGTACAGTACAACTGACATCACTTCCTGTTGGGCTGTGAGGCACATTTTGAGCAATTCTGCTTGAATCTGCCACACAATCTTCTCCAGACTGCATGAATGTAAACTACATTACAAACAGGACTTGAAAACTCAAGACAAAATCAAGCAGCAAGTCAAAGGATTAACACATTTTGACGCACTGCAAAACAAAACAAGATGTTCCTAACAGTGAACCTTTGTCAGGGTAGACGCTTTAATTAATGTTTCAGTGGAGTTTTATATCCGTCATCAAAGTATAATCATTAAACACTGTGATCAGTCAAGTGCACTACAAAAAACAAAACAAAAAACAGAGTATTAATATCTGCATAGCCTTATTAAAACATCCTACTGATATAAAATAAATAATATATTGATTTATGTGACAATAAATTCTTGCACAACTCATTGCAAACCCAGTATTGTGCCAGACAGGATGGTAACTTAGTTATGTTATAATAAATAATTATATTTACTCACCTACAATAAATCTAGATATTAGGCAACACTGTCAATAAAATAAAACAAAATACAATTTCAACAAACAAACAAACAAATAAAATTATTTTAAGTGACCAAGATAGGCCTATACATAATGATATAAAGATAAACATAAAATGTACATAAAAATAATAGAATAAAGACTATATATGGGTGTGTTTTTTACAGTAATAACTGTAGTACTTACTGTATGGTAATTTTTGTTAAGCCTCGAGGTAAACGTACATCAGCGTTATTCATAGACATAATGAAGAATGGAGTTCAGTTCTATTACAAAGGGGAAAGTGAATTCTATTTCCGGAAGCAAAGTATCAGTTCTCTCACTTTCACGGTCGCCGCAAGTCTTTGTTTTTGGAGGGCAAACACTGAGCATTTCACGCGGTGTTGAGCTGTAGAGAGCGAAATACAACATTAAAACCACAATCCACACAAACAACAACGACTGAGTCCTGTGTGGCGCGGCTGATAACATGGAAGCTCATTTCAGACGACACGACAAACGTTTCAAGACCTCTCACTGTCTAAAACTAAGCGTGTCCACACATGGTAGTGTGTAAAAGCTGTTATGGGTTTTAATAAATCAAATCAATAACTCACCAGCTGAACAGAGAGTGACAACAGTGTAGCGGTGAGCTCGTGAGAACCGCTTCTCTGTTTGTTTGTTTGGGTGCGTGGAGGCGGAGCTCATGAATATTAAGTAGGTGATGTCCATGATGATTGGACAGTTTCTTTGAGCGTCTATACAAGCGTCATTACTATTCATAAGCAATATATATATTAATCAGCGCACAATAACATTATACAATACGATAGATAGATAGACAGATTATTATAGTGACACAAGGTAACTGAACAAGAAGAAAAAAAAAATCTAAATTCCCTTTTACGAATCTTAAAATAAATACTGAGAAATTAAAGTAAGCACCATAGTAGGTTTGTAAAATGTTAGCTCACATATACCACAAATGAGGCTTTTGTCTTTTCAATGTGAGAACAGTTTGACTCACAGACTGTACAATATGTAATTTCTTTCAAGAAAAACAGTAGATAAAATGATTTTCAATGTCACAATTTTCTCACATATACACATATCTAAGAATAATATCGAAATCAATGTTTTTCATTCCTATGGGACGTTCTGTAAAGATTGCCTGAGTTAGAACAGTAACACAAATTGTCATCTTATATAGGCTAAAGGTTTAATGTGGCAGAACTATAATAATCATTCCATTTAATCATTTCCAAGCCCTTTTAAATCTAAGATGCACAGCACAATTAATGCTGTTTTAATAAAAATAATTCATCTATTTGACATTCAGACCTGCATTTATCTGCCTGGTAAATTGTTGATGTGCTTCTGCATGAAAGATAAAGGAAGAAAAAAAAACATCAGGACACGCTGTTCTTGCACAACCTTCATGTGTGTCAGCAGGAAATTCTATTGCATGCAGTTTCATGCAGTTTTATAGGGTTTTGCGTTGTTGCAAGGTCCTTTTTGCAACATTATATTATCTTTGTATAAAATGTTCCCCATTCACCAAACTTCTAGGTAACTAGCTACACAATAACATGAATACAAGTCAACATGAAGTTAAAACAGACTCTGTTCCTTAATTCATAGTCCTGGTCTTACTGTGAACCATTAACCATTACACATTATTTTAAAGACAAAACCTGCCCCAACACTAAAATGCCTAATCTTACCTTATATATATATCATATTATAGCGCTAAAATGGGTTGCGAATGCCGTTTCAAGCTGACTTTAAGAGAAATAATTCACATGAATACTGCATCTGCCAAAGTAACAAACACACTTTAAATGTACTCTGGGAACAAACTGACATGCTTGGAATGTATTTCAAGGTCCATTTAAAGCATTTTTACCCTTGTCCTGATAATTAACCTGTTTACATATGCTAATACAAAAACATTAAAATCTGATTTATGAAATATCTTCGTGCATCAAACAGTCCTGTTGAATTTCATCTAGAGTCAATCTCATATTGTTCATCTCATATCACAAGTACAGTACAACTGACATCACTTCCTGTTGGGCTGTGAGGCACATTTTGAGCAATTCTGCTTGAATCTGCCACACAATCTTCTCCAGACTGCATGAATGTAAACTACATTACAAACAGGACTTGAAAACTCAAGACAAAATCAAGCAGCAAGTCAAAGGATTAACACATTTCGCCCTGGAGTATCTTTACACCTCCTGCAGTACAAACCTTCCCATGACGCACTGCAAAACAAAACAAGATGGTCCTAACAGTGAACCTTCGTCAGGGTAGACGCCTTAATTAATGTTTCAGTGGAGTTTTATATCCGTCATCAAAGTATAATCATTAAACACTGTGATCGGTCAAGTGCACTACAAAAAGAAAAAATCAGCGTATTAATATCTGCATAGCCTTATTAATACATCCTACTGATATAAAATAAATAATATATTGATTTATGTGACAATAAATTCTTGTACAACTCATTGCAAACCCAGTATTGTGTCAGACAGGATGGTAGTTATGTTATAATAAATAATTATATTTACTCTCCTACAATAAATCTAGGTATTAAGCAACACCGTCACACTGGAACATGTCAATAAAATAAAACAAAATAAAATTTCAACAAACAAATAAAATTATTTTAAGTGACCAAGATAGGCCTATACATAATGATATAAAGATAAACATAAAATTTACATAAAAATAATAGAATAAAGTCTATATATGGGTGTATTTTTTTACAGTAATAACTGTAGTACTTACTGTATGGTTACCATGGTAATTTTTGTTAAGCTTCGAGGTAAACGTACATCAGCGTTATTCATAGACATAATGAAGAATGGAGTTCAGTTCTGTTACAAAAGGAAAAGTGAATTCTATTTCCGGAAACAAAGTATCAGTTCTCTCACTTTCACGGTCGCCGCAAGTCTTTGTTTCTGGAGAGCAAACACTGAGCACGCGGTGTTGAGCTGTAGAGAGCGAAATACAACTTTAAAACCACAATCCACACAAACAACAACGACTGAGTCCTGTGTGGCGCGGCTGATAACATGGAAGCTCATTTCAGACGACACGACAAACGTTTCAAGACCTCTCACTGTCTAAAACTAAGCGTGTCCACACATGGTAGTGTGTAAAAGCTGTTATGGGTTTTAATAAATCAAATCAATAACTCACCAGCTGAACAGAGAGTGACAACAGTGTAGCGGTGAGCTCGTGAGAACCGCTTCTCTGTTTGTTTGTTTGAGTGCGTGGAGGCGGAGCTCATGAATATTAATTACGTGATGTCCATGATGATTGGACAGTTTCTTTGAGCGTCAATACAAGCGTCATTACTATTCATAAGCAATATATATATATTAAGCAGCGTACAATAACATTATAGATAGATAGATAGATAGATAGATAGATAGATAGATAGATAGATAGATAGGCAAGTAAGTAAATAAATAAATAAGAAAACAATAGTACTGAATACAAATACGCAGTACATTAAAATACACCGTATGCAGAAATTTAGCTGCATGAATAATTTACAGAAACGCATACAAAACATATCAATTTACTAGATCCAGATCTTCACAGTATTAGTACATTTGGTCACGTATTTGTTGACAAATAGTGTTAGTGATGTTTTGAAATAGTGACTGCCTAAAGATAAAGATAAACCAATCAATTAATGTCAAGTTCAAGGTATCAGCAGCTTTGTGTTTGTACCAATTGTTATCATTGGTTTTATCACGTACTTATGAAGTGTCTTAAATTAGATCATGTCTATATGTATGCATATATGGTAATATAAAGAATAAACTCATCCTGAGAAATAATCATTGGAGTCAAAAGTGTGACAACTAGCCCCAGTGTGGTATCTGCTAGCTCTGTACTGATATACATTTCTTATGCTCGTTGTTCTTTTTTACTTTTACCGTGTTTTCTAATGCATCTGAACAGTTAGTTTAGTCTCATGCCGAATCCGTCCAGAAGAGGGCGCTGTCTAATGGTTTTAATGGTGTGTCTCTATAGAGACTGGGCAGTTTCTGTAGGATGGCCTGTAAGCAAAGATACTCAATAACAGACTATTCTTCAGGGTTCTCCACACATTTTGACCAATGAATTAAGATGAATTTTGCAGTAGTTCATGATTCCTGGATAAGGATTTGTACAAATATGTTTACTCACAAAGAGCACTTTCTACCCAATTAAATATTTTAGACATTGTGTAAACTAGAGAAATGTATATTCATTATATATAAAAATACCTTATATATTGCTTCTCTGAAACTTTGTTCAAATGTGCTAATTCTGCATGTTTATATGGATTGTGTCACTCTATCATAAGCTATGACTTAAGGAACTTATATAAGGTGATACAAATAGAGCACGTTCTACCCAATTAAATATTTTAGACATTGTAGAGAACTAGAGAAATGTATATTCATTATATATAAAAAAATACCTTATATATTGCTTCTCTGAAACTTTGTTCAAATGTGCTAATTCTGCATGTTTATATGGATTGTGTCACTCTATCATAAGCTATGACTTAAGGAACTTGTGATACAAATATAAGCACAACTACAAAATAGACCGGGGCCAGTTGTCCCAGTGGAAAAGTCACAGTAACATTACAAAATAAAATAAAATAATAATAATACATATATACTGTATATATAGCTTTTGGGTAAACACAAGAACACACACACACACACACACACACACACACACACACACAAAACACACCGCAATACATTATTATAGTTTAAGTTTTAATGTGACAACTTACCCCATTCACTGTGACAAAATGTAAATAAAAGGTTAATGTGTTTTAACAGTGTAGTAACAGTTGTAGTAGCATGTCTATTACACATTTGTTGTAGTCAGGATTTTAAGGTTTATATAGAAATCAAATAGAAATTCAAGGTTTATGCAGAAATTGGCTTTTTTTCAACTGTGTTACTGCTTTAAATTTGGTCAAAACTTGAGGTCTTCATGAGCTCCCATCAGTTGTAAACACGGACTCTGTGTGGAAGAGATAAAACAAATAAACTGCTCTTATATTCATGACCCTATAAATCTATTATTATAAAATAAACATGAATCAATTATTTGGAAAACAGCACAGCTCATACATGCACATGAATTAGAATAGTATGGAGATGTTTTGACTCTTGTTAGTGTATCAAGGACCGTTTGCACGTGTGTTTGTCTTCTTGACGGCACATGATGTGAGTTTTCTCAGCATTTCATTTAACTTTGTGAAAATACTGATCATCTGAACAATTCCTCATTTTTGATATATTCAGCTGAAGTTCTGCTGGTTGGCACTGTTTTCAATATTTGTTTTAATATTTCTGGTGGAACAAACTCTAACACAACACAAATAGATGAAAGAAAAAATACAGGCACAGTGTCAAAACATATAATTAATTAAGGACTAAAGTTGTAGGAGTTAGTTATAGTTTAATAACTTTTGAAGTTTTAATGTAACAAACAGATGAACCAAACAAACACCACTCAACTCCTGTTATTGTTATTTATTTACGATTAATGTGTGTTATAACAGTGAACATGTCAGATATTTGTCAAAATTGTAAGGTTTACTGTATATAGAAATATAAGCTTTATACAGAAATTGGCTTTCAATGAAAACAGTATGTATTCAATGAGTATACAGTGTGACAGCTGAGACAGATTTGACAGAGACAGAGAAGAGAAGTGCAAGAAATTCATGGTCTGCTTTAAATCTGGTCTAAAAAGATGCAGATCTTGATGTCTTTCTTTCTTGGGGAAAACATGGTCTCTGTGTGGAAGAGATGAAAGAAATAAACTGCCGTTACTGTATATTCTCATTCTCATGTCTATTATTATAGAGCAAACATGAATCGATTCTCAGGAAAACAGAACAGCTGTTATTAGATGATGAATTACAACTCATGCATGCGCTCAGATAGTGTATATTCATATGGAGATGTTTGACTCGTGTTATCTTGAGCTTGTATTGTCTTCTTGACGGTACATGATGAAAGTTTTCTCAACATTTGATTTGACTCTTTAGTCTCATTCAGCTAAAGTTCTGGTGGATCAGACTGGTTGACTCAGTTTTCATTAATTTCATTAATTCATGACCAATATTTCATTTGGGGTTAGTTAGCACAACTTTTAGAGACAGTTTAATATGAAGTAACACATAGATAAACCAAACAGACACTCGACTCACATTTGTCTGAGAGGAATATGATTCATTTCTGACATTTTGAACCATTTCTACAATATTTGCTGTTTTGAAAGAATGTGACTGTACCTCATGTTTTAAGAAGCCCTACTTCAATTGCGTTGTTGTCTCGTTGTTCTGTTTTCTAATGCGAGATCTCGTATTCTTTCTTCCAGATCTTGTATTGTTGCTCTGTCATCTTCTATTGTTTCTCTCTGATCTTCTATTGTTGCTTTCAGATCTTCTATTGTTACTCTCAGATCTTCAATTTCCTGAACATGGGCATGAAACGCCTCCAGATTGCCTGGAAACTCAAAACAGAATCTTTGCAGCTCATCCTGATCACCGGAGAGATTCATCGCGTGCCGAACGGGCCGGTTAACAGCATGTTTGAAAGTCCACTGAGCAGAGATTACTTTATATCTATCCTTAAGTATATTTATCCACCAGCCGTCATCCGTGGGTCTGAAGAGCAGAACATGCAGACGGCCTTGACAATATATTCTAAAGACAACGTCTGGATGTTGGTTCAGCTGCGTCTCTCTGTGTCTCTTTTGTGCTGCTGCAGTCATGTTTTCAACATCCAGTCCTTCATACATGTCTCTCACAGCTGCCATTTCTGCCTCACCCTTATCGAAATGTGATCTTTCGCATTATGTGAGAGATTCTCTTGCAATGGTGCAATCCACTTGGACGAAGCAGGAACTTGCTCAGCCCACCACATATTTGGCAAGAATCCACATGATTGTGTTTTCCAGAAGGAGTCGCTCAGACTGAAACGAAACAAAACTCAACGCACAAAGCTTAAAGTCTCAATCAACCAGCTTCTGTTTATCTAATAATATTACAGTCAAATAGAAAGATGTGTTAACAGGACAACAGAGAAGGGAGAGGCAGAACAGAGGAGGAACTAAAGACTAGAGGAAATAGAGAAGCAGTGTTTGCCAGGAAAAATGAAACATATTTAACCTTGTGTTCATGTCATTTATGAAGACACAAAGACAAATAGGCAGTTTCAGCATTTAAAATAAATGCTTTCCACTTCCATTGAGTCCATGTTTTTTTTTTTTATTATTATGATTAATTGATATAATTATTTGTTTATTATAGCTTTTATAAACATATGCTTTATTCAGTGCACAATAGCAACATACAACACTCTAGAAAGAAAGAAAGAAAGAAAGAAAGAAATATACATAGCACTGAATTGTAATACAAGCAGTATACTGAAATCCAGGTGCATATAACTCCCACAAATAAATACATACTTCACACAGCTTACAAACACTTACATTTTTAATCACTGGCAAGGTGCACTTTTTTTTTTTTTCAACTGTCATATCAACAAAACATAAATTTACAAGAGTCAACCCTTCACCACAGTACTAGTGTTGAACCCTGTGCACACACTTACAAAAAAATATTATGGTAAATTAACAATTGTTAACAATAAAATTGTGGTAAGTTGGTATTAGGCACCACTGACACACTTGCACTGCTGTCAATAAAAATAAAATAGAATCAAATGAATGAATGAATAAAGTTAGGCCTATATATAATGACATAAAGATATACATTATAAAATTAAATAAAGACAATGATATAAAGACCATGTATTGATGTATTTTACAATAGTACCTGTAGCACTGGTTTGCACTATAGTAATAGCAAATTCTTTATAGAGACTGGAGAGTTTCTGCATGTTTGCTTTGTAGGATGTTGTTGAGTGTGTGTGAGTGTGTGTGTGTGTGTGTGTGTGATTTTAGTTATAGGCAGTTAATAGCTGTTGGTAAACAATTGAACACCGTAAACCCCCACTGACATACATTAGTAAATGGCAGATTCACTTGCGACAAATTACCCCACTCAATGTGACACAAGAGGTTAATGTGTGTTAACAGTGTAACAATGAAAATGTCTATTCGATTTTTTTATTTATTTATTTTTTAAATCAAGACTTTTGTTCATACAGAAATTGACAATAAACCCTGGGAAATATTCACTGGAGTATAAAATGTGACAGCTGAGCTGTGAGTCATTTAATCACAACACAGTGTCAAAATACATTTCCTACATTTTGTTCATTCATGACCAGTGTTTCATTGGGGTCGTGTGCGCGTTTTTGTGACAAATGAGGACATAAATTTGTATAATGACAAAGGTATGACAGGTATTACAAGGAGGAGGTGACATTTCAGGACATTACCCCATGTCCCCACTTTTCAATCACACAGAATGGAGTGT
>NW_015647944.1:1672-5266 GCF_001515625.1 Sinocyclocheilus rhinocerous | reverse complement strand
TGTGTGTGATTTGTGTACAGGTTTTTCTATACTGGTGGGGACTTAAACCTGAATACACACCAACTCATGGGGACTTGTGTCACTGTGGGGACCTAAATTGAGGTCCCATGGGTACAAAAGCGTATAAATCATACAGAATGAGTTTTTTTGAAATTGTAAAAATGCAGAAAGTTTTGTGTGAAGGGTAGGGTTGGTGTATGGCGAAAATACAATTTGTACAGTATAAAAACCATTCCGCCTATGGAGAGTCCCTACAAGGATAGTGAACCAGATGTGTGTGTGTGTTATATGTGTGTGCCTGTGTGTGCGTGTGTGTGTGTGTGTGTGTGTGTGTGTGTGTGTGTGATTTTAGTTATAGGCAGTTACTAATAGCTGTTGGTAAACAACTGAAGACAGTAAAACCCCACTGACTTACATTATAAAAGTTAATGGCAGCCTCATACAGTATGTGCCAACTTACTATATACAGTGTGACACAAGAGGTTAATGTGTGTTAACAGTGTAACAATGAAAATGTCTATTAGAATTTTTTATTTTATTTTTTTATTTTTTTGTTATCAAGATTTAATAAGGTTTGTGTTCATACAGAAATTGACTTTCAACAACAAGCACCCCGAGAAATATTCACTGGAGAATAAAGTGTGACAGATTTAGAGAAATATACGAAATACAAGAAATTCATATTTGATCTGCTTTAAATCTGGTCAAGCGTTATATAGATCTTGAGGTCTTCAAGGGCTGTAAACATGATCTGTGTGTGGAAGAGACAAAACAAATAAACTGCTGTTATATTCATGATTTTATATGTCTATTATTAAAGATTAAACATTCGTGAAAATATTCAGAAAAAAGAATATGCAGCTGTTATTAGCTGAAGAAATTCAACATCTATAAGCACATAAACATAGCATGAATAAAAAATGTGTGAGGTTATGTTGCGGTTATAGTTACAGTTAAATGACTTTTAAAGACGGAAGATAGAGGTAAGCTTTAAGATGTAAGCAATAATAGCAATTTTAACTATTTTTTATTATTATGGTACGTTTATGACATTTTGAACCATTTCTACAATATTAGCTATTTTGAACGAATGTGATTCTATTGAATGTTGTACCTCATGTTTTAGGGAGCACTTTTTTTTTCTATAGTCATTGCTGTCTAATTAATGATTTCCAGATGTTTAATCTTTCCTCCAGATCTTGTGTTTATGCCCGCGGCTCTTCTTTTGTTTCCGGCCTTTGTGGTTTTGGCAGATCTTCTGTTTTTCCCCAGCTCTTGTTTTGTTCTTTCTAGAGCTTCTTTTTCTGCTTCTAGCTCTTCTATTAATTCTTCCAACTTTTCCTTTGTTTTTTTCCCCCATTTAGCCAAGCCACTAGAAGGTGCTGTTGTACCTATGATGGTATGCAGGATTTCCCTTTAAAAATGCACTGCCGATCAGTAGATGAGCTGCGAGAAAGAATCGAGCAACAGAGTTGTTGGTTTTTGGCGGGACGCAAACGGGCTTCCGGTAGCGTGCGCGGATTTCTTCGGAGAGTTTTTCTGGAGGGAAGTTTGAATTCTTGGAAACGGATCATCATATTTATCAGAAAATACAGGCGGTTGAGCAGTGTGATTTTAGTTATAGGCAGTTACTAATAGCTGTTGGTAAACAACTGAAGACAGTAAAACCCCACTGACTTACATTATAAAAGTTAATGGCAGCCTCATACAGTATGTGCCAACTTACTATATACAGTGTGACACAAGAGGTTAATGTGTGTTAACAGTGTAACAATGAAAATGTCTATTAGAATTTTTTATTTTATTTTTTTATTTTTTTGTTATCAAGATTTAATAAGGTTTGTGTTCATACAGAAATTGACTTTCAACAACAAGCACCCCGAGAAATATTCACTGGAGAATAAAGTGTGACAGATTTAGAGAAATATACGAAATACAAGAAATTCATATTTGATCTGCTTTAAATCTGGTCAAGCGTTATATAGATCTTGAGGTCTTCAAGGGCTGTAAACATGATCTGTGTGTGGAAGAGACAAAACAAATAAACTGCTGTTATATTCATGATTTTATATGTCTATTATTAAAGATTAAACATTCGTGAAAATATTCAGAAAAAAGAATATGCAGCTGTTATTAGCTGAAGAAATTCAACATCTATAAGCACATAAACATAGCATGAATAAAAAATGTGTGAGGTTATGTTGCGGTTATAGTTACAGTTAAATGACTTTTAAAGACGGAAGATAGAGGTAAGCTTTAAGATGTAAGCAATAATAGCAATTTTAACTATTTTTTATTATTATGGTACGTTTATGACATTTTGAACCATTTCTACAATATTAGCTATTTTGAACGAATGTGATTCTATTGAATGTTGTACCTCATGTTTTAGGGAGCACTTTTTTTTTCTATAGTCATTGCTGTCTAATTAATGATTTCCAGATGTTTAATCTTTCCTCCAGATCTTGTGTTTATGCCCGCGGCTCTTCTTTTGTTTCCGGCCTTTGTGGTTTTGGCAGATCTTCTGTTTTTCCCCAGCTCTTGTTTTGTTCTTTCTAGAGCTTCTTTTTCTGCTTCTAGCTCTTCTATTAATTCTTCCAACTTTTCCTTTGTTTTTTTCCCCCATTTAGCCAAGCCACTAGAAGGTGCTGTTGTACCTATGATGGTATGCAGGATTTCCCTTTAAAAATGCACTGCCGATCAGTAGATGAGCTGCGAGAAAGAATCGAGCAACAGAGTTGTTGGTTTTTGGCGGGACGCAAACGGGCTTCCGGTAGCGTGCGCGGATTTCTTCGGAGAGTTTTTCTGGAGGGAAGTTTGAATTCTTGGAAACGGATCATCATATTTATCAGAAAATACAGGCGGTTGAGCACGACTGCTCCGTGAATGGATTGGAGGTAGGTGGGGGGAAATGGATTATAATGATTGTATGTACGAAGGAAGTGGAGTGGAAAGGAGGGGTCGGTTGAGTGATAAAAGGAATAAAAGAGTAAGAAGTGACAATGGTGATGAGTCTGAAAATTATGATGACAGAGGGGAAACCTTTCAGAAAGAAATAAAGGAGAAGTATGAGGTCGTAATAAGGTTCAATGGAAAGAGTCAGGAGATCATGAAGAAAGTTAGCCCATTTGTGTTAATCACAACTCTGGCAAATAAAATAGGGGAGATTGAGTTTGCGAAAATCCTTAATGATGGTAACTTACTGGTAAGATGTGCCGATGCAGGGCAAATGGAGAAAGCTCTCAAAATTAAGGATATCGCAAAATGTAAGGTGGAAAGTACGGGAAGGGTGGGAATAAGGAAAAAAAGTGGAATGATAGGAGTGATTACAGGGGTATCAATGAGTGTAACAGCGGAGGAAATAAAGAAGAATATCAAGGGAGCAAAAGTTGTAAATGTTCAAAGAATGAAATCAACAAGGGATGGAGTGGTAAAGGACAGTGAAACAGTGTTAATAGAGTTTGAAGAAGAGATAGTGTCAAAGAAAGTTTTTTGGGGATTTATGAGTTACCCAGTGAGGTTGTACGTACCAAAACCACTGAGATGCTTTAACTGTCAAAGGTTTGGTCACATTGCAAAAAACTGTAATAGGCA
>NW_015647944.1:0-1429 GCF_001515625.1 Sinocyclocheilus rhinocerous | reverse complement strand
ATGTGGAGGGGACCATGACTATGGAAAGTGTGGGTCAGGGGTACCACCAAAGTGTTGTAACTGTGGTGGTGCCCACAATGTGGCTTTCAGTGGATGTGAAGTAATGAGACGAGACACAAACATCCAAAAGATAAGAGTGGAAAAAAGAATCACCTATGCTGAAGCTGTCAAGGTATCAGGGGAAAAGAAAAATAAAGAGCATGAAGTGGAAACGGAAACACTGGAGCAACAGCAAGGTAATTTTGAAGGAAACTATGTGAAAAAAATAGGTTCACAGGTTCCTGTGGCTCAGTGGTAGAGCATTGCGTTAGCAGCGCAAAGGTTGTGGGTTCAATTCCCAGGGAACACACATACTGATAAAAAATGTATAACCTGAATGCACTGTAAGTCGCTTTGGATAAAAGCGTCTGCTAAATGCATAAATTTAATTTAATAAAAAAAAAATAGATTTGGTAACATTCATAGCAGGCGTGACAAATAGTACAGCAGAGGTTAAATACAAAAATGAGAAAATCCAGTTGGTGGTTAAAGCTGCAGTGAATCACCTAGGATTAGTAGGACTGACACGGGAAGAGGTGAGGGAGACCCTTACTAATCAGTCAAGTCAAGAATCATCATGGATTGGTTAATAATAATAATGGTAATAATTTTACAATGGAATGCTAGGAGCATTTTGGCCAATGGACAGGAATTTAAACATTTTATTAATGAGTTAGATGAGAGACCAGATGTGGTGTGTATACAGGAAACCTGGTTGAAACCAAATTTGGATTATGTGATACATGGATATACAGTTAGGAGAGATAGGAATTATGGAGAGGGTGGAGGAGGATTTGCAGTTTTCATTAAGATGGGAATTCCATATAGATTACTGGGGAATGATGATGATCAGGAGTACATAGTGGTGGATGTGTGGGAAAGGAGAGGGGCAATTAGTATTATCAATTACTACAACCCATGTAAGAAGTTGGAACTAGGTAAGCTACTAAGAATAGCAAGGCAAGACAGACAAAAAGTAACCTGGTGTGCAGATTTCAATGCCCATAGCTCAATATGGGGAAGTATACATACAGATGCAAATGGTAAGGTGATTGAAGAACTGATGGATGAAAGAGAATTGGTCTGTTTGAATGATGGTAGAGGAACTAGAATAAATGTATTAACAGGGATTGAGTCAGCATTAGACATAACGTTAGTGTCTAATTCACTGGCTAGAAATAGTAATTGGGAGGTCTGGACAGCATCCACAGTGGGGAGTGATCACTACCCTGTCTTATGCTCAGTGGGTGGAAGATTGGAATCGGGACCAGAGGATAGAATTCCCAAATGGAATTTTAGTAAAGCTGACTGGGAAAATTGTAAGAAATGTAGTGATGATGCAATGCCCTTACCAAAAAGTAGTATACTTCAAGTTTATTTTAGCAAGTAT
>NW_015647943.1:34704-35362 GCF_001515625.1 Sinocyclocheilus rhinocerous | reverse complement strand
ATTTAACTATTAAAAAGGAGTCGAGAAAAATTTAAACAAAAAAAATAAAAAAACTATCCAGAAAGATTAAAACGGAAAAAACGGAATTTGGAAAAAAATAAAATGGAATTTAGGGATTTCATAGGGCCCTACAATTACTTGCCTGTCAGTTGAGTTTGTGGCAAAACATTTTGCAGTGTTTACATGTTGTTTATTACTGCATAAAATTTATTAAAATAGATGTTTAATTTCATAAAGTACAAGTTGATTTCAAAATGCACCTACTTTTTTGCATTTTGTGTTTTTCAGTTGAATAAAAGACTATTTTTCCCTATATATTTCATCATTGAGGATTTCTTTTAAAAAGTCTAAAAATCTCGTCTCGTCTCGTTCTCGTGAACCCAGTCTCGTGTCTCGTCTCGTCTCGTGGGATAAGCGTCTCGTCACACCCCTAATATGAACCAAAATACAAACACAATAATGAATACACTTGCAATGGAAACTGCAAAGCCAGGACAGTGATTACCGCTCTCTCAATCAGACAGTCACACAAACATATTCTACAACTCTAATGGCACCATCAGGACCATGCCATATTTTTTAAAATTTAATTCTGCCTTTCAGAAGATACAGAAGATACTGTTATGCTCATAAGTTTACATACCCCTAGCAGAATATG
>NW_015647943.1:29892-34343 GCF_001515625.1 Sinocyclocheilus rhinocerous | reverse complement strand
CTCAATCAGACAGTCACACAAACATATTCTACAACTCTAATGGCACCATCAGGATCATGCCATATTTTAAATTTAATTCTGCCTTTCAGAAGCTACAGAAGATACTGTTATGCTCATAAGTTTACATACCCCTAGCAGAATATGCGATCATTTTAACAAAATAAGAGGGATCATAATGCATGCTATTTTTATTTAGTACTGTCCTGAATAAGCAATTTTACATAATAGATACTTACATTTACTGATTTTATAAAAATAAAAATGTATAATTTATAAAAATGTTCAAAAGTTTACATACACTGGATGACCCACAGCTGTTTTTATGTTTTGGGATAGTTTTTCATGAGTCATTTGTCCTCAACAGTTCAACTGCCTGCTGGTCTTCAGAAAAATCCTCCAAGTCCTGCAAATTCTTTGGTTTTCCAGCATCTTCTGCATATTTGGCCCCTGTCCGACAATGACTTATAATTTTGAGATCCATCTCTTCACTCTGAGGAAAAATGAAGGACTCATACACAATTATTATAAAAGGTGAAAACATTGTTCACTGGTGCTCCAGAAGGAAACACAATGCATTAAGAGCTGGGGGTGTACATTTTGAACAGGATGATGAGTAAATCTTTCTTGTTTTGTTTAAAGATCATATCTGTTCATTTAGTACTGCCCTTCAGAAGCTACATGAAATACTTTTTTTTATACTTATTTTCAGAAAAAAATTTGTAGTTTTCCCTGATCATCCAATTCAAGTAGTTTACACCCTGTGTCTCTTAATGCATTGTGTTGCTTTCTTGAGCATCAGTAAATGTGTTTACCTTTTGAAATAGTTGTGTATGAGTCCCTCACTTGTCCTCAGTGTGAAAAGATGGATCTGAAATCATAGACACTGCTGGAAAGGGTTCAAATATGCAAAACATACTGGGAAACCTGAGAAAGTGCAGGATCTGGAGGATTTTTCTGAAGAAAAGCGGGCAGTTGAACTGTTCAGGACAAAGGACTCATGAAACACTATCACAAAACAAACATGAACCACAATTTATTTTTTATTTAATCAGCTATAATTCTGACTAGCAGACTAAATGTAAACATCTGTTAAATTAGATGGCTTCATCAGCCCAGTCCTAAATAATAATAAATAAATAAAAAAACTTATTATATAACTTTATTATTCTGCAATGTGATGTAAACTTTTGACCACAACCGTATGTGTGAAACAGTGAGTACAGCAGGCTGATTTCGGTGAAATATCAATACCGCTATCATCCTCTGCCATGTCCTTTCTATTTATCATGTGGAAACTGTCACCGGTGGTTCAAAGGGTTCACATTTTGACAGTCCTTCAGATGAATGGTTGGGTCTGGGAACAGAGGATCCTGTAAAAATATAATAAAACACACTTTCTCTAAATACATTGTACAATTTTCATTGTTTAAAAACAAGTTAGAATGATGAAACATAACATGATAATACAAAATTATGTGAAAATAGGCGGATATTTTGTTAGCTGAATTATACAGCAATTCACGAGTTCACATATGCACATATAATAGAGAGAATAAGCATATTTGGCCTGCTGTCGTCTGGGAATGGAGGTGAGAAAAGCGGCGATATATAGACTTCCTCTGATGCTAGTTGGTTGGATTATCTGAAAATGTTTCTCCTAAACTTTGTTAAAATAAACTTCATTAATAATTGGAGAAAAAAAATCAAAGCTAGTCAAAGTGCTACCTTGCAGATTTAGTAACTGAATAAAATATAAGATAGTATATCTTTTAGTAATTGAATGGTATTCAAAAACTGTGTTCAAGTTACCTGATTGATGACTGTTCTTTAAAGACCAGCAGTTTTCCAGAAGAATGGCAACATTTGCTATCTGACCTAAAAACATTATATATTTACATTAAAACATATACATTAAATCACATCATAATAAAACAAAATACATTGTAGATTTCTACACATTAAAACTAGAACACTGACACGAACAAAAGGAGTGAAATTTACGGTTTTTATGACTGGATTCTACAAACCAGTCTTGTGTTTTCCGCATCGCGGAAATTATAGGGCCATATGTCAGAGTAGTCAGTGCAATTTGGGAAATAAATCAATTAAATCTGTATGTGGATGTGTGTAAATATTCAAATGTAATCCCCTTTGTAATCGTTAACGTTTTCATAAGTAACTGTAATTTAATTACACACTTTTTCTTAGTAACTGTAACTGATTACAGTTACATTTATTTTGTAATTAAATTACGTAACGCCGTTACATGTAACTAGTTACTCCCCAACACTGCTCATAAATTACCGGATGCTGTCAGCGCATGTGCAAATTCAAAAACTGCAAGAAATATCATCTTAGAAATAAGATTTCACATTCATAAGTGTAAATTTACCAATAAAAAACCCAATTTTATGGTTTTGTTGACTGAAATATTTATATATATTGACAGTATCAGAGACTCTGTGAATAAGAAAGCTGTAAGAACTTTGAAAGTTTGTGAACTTTATAATATATTTATTTGATTTTATACGTACAAGTGTATGTATGTATGTATATATTGTATTTTTGTTTTTAAGTTTTATACTTTCCTCCCCCTGGCAAACTGTTTTTTACTAACTGTATTGTTGCATTCCTACTGTTTACTCTAAAATACTGTAACAGGAATATCACAAACTGAGTGCAGACTTTTGAGTACTAACCTATGAAAAATATTTAACATGAACTCTAATTCTTGCAATGTTTTTTAGATGATAGTATGCTGATTTAGTTACTGCTTTGACATGACTACTGAAACTAATGCCGAGTTCACACTGCACGATTTTAGCCCGATTTTTCACTCGCCGACAGGTTTTGCGAAATCGCCGACAAATGCCCGACATCGGAGGCAAATCGGTGCTCGTTCGCCAAAAAAAATTGTATTTTACTCCCCGAACGTGATTTTTACTGGGGGAGCCCTCTAAAGCAATTGGGCTATTTTCAGGCTAGTTTTGAGTAGTAATTGGGCGGGTTTTGTAGCGCAAACCTAGCAACCCTGCACCAGACAGAGCTGTTGGCTATTGTGAAGTCATGCAATGTGAAACCCCCTGTCGCCGATCCATCGTGCAATGTGAACACAGCAGCAACTGAATGCTACCCCAGATAGTCACGCAGTGTGAAAACAACGGCGATCCGACGAGTTTGAAAATCGTGCAGTGTGAACTCGGCATAAGGTCTGTCTCCAGAATCACACCAAGATTCCTGATGCAAATGATTGCGGTGATATTATGTGCCGCAAATGGCGGCACATAATATCTGCGTTCTGATTGGTCAGATCGCCTGTCAGTCAAGCTCCCTGTGAACTGTCAATTGTGTAGTTGATCAAACATATTTAATAGTTCTCCCTATAGAAACATGTGGTTTGTCTCTATAATATTTTTTAAATAATAATTTGAAGATTTTTTTTTAATTTAGCATTTTGTGACCATTTTTTCTGCCGGTGCGACCACCACGTTACCCAACTCATAAGAGCTGCCATTTCTGTTGCATATGAGAAACTTCAAACGGCAAACAAAACAAACGCATAAAAAAACGTGCTACTTGTTTGAGCTGCGCAGCACGCACCGTTTAGCAGCTCGGACCAATAATTGAGCGCAGCGCAAGCAAACTGGTCCAAGCTCAGAATAGGTTTACTCGGGAACCAATGTTGATCTTTTGACACGGTTACTGCACAGCGCTGCGAGATCTAGTGAGAAGCGTTCAAATTCTGCACATAATTCTGTTATGAACAGATCAAACAGTGCTGACGCAGAAACCCAGAAGCAGTAACGCTAACTTTAACCATGGTGTTGTGACAGAAATTGTCCAATGTTATTACATAATTAATTTCAGGGTTTGTCCAACCTTTTGAGAAATGCAAGCACTTTTCAACACCTTTCAAGTATTCCACACAACTATTTCCAGCACTTTAAAGCTCTAAAAATGATCCAATTTAAAGGTTATTTTAATGGGACAAAACACAATGTATATCAAAATATAGTTTTATGGTAGACAAACACTTATGTAAAATAAAAATAAAAAAATTATCAAATTACCACTATAACCAGTAGATGGCAGCAGAGAAAAACGTAGGGTGCTTTCACACCTGTAGATCGATTGCTTTGTTCCGAAACAGGGATTAAAATTATTACAATGTTGCTTTTTATTGTTGGTACGGTTCGCTTTCACACGGCAAAGTTTCTACACGGACCAAATTTAATACAAGTCAGCCACGAGTAAACTGTTCTCTCATTGGTCAAAGTCCCACGGTTTATTTTCCGGGATTCCACTAGCTGTCACACATGTAATCCGTCAGGATGGAACGATAACAGTTTCGCGGGCTTATTGTTGGGTTTTTCTTATTCTTAATAATTTCTTATTCTTGTTCTTATTATAATAATTTATCATTTTGAGCAGGAGTCCAGGATTGATTGGGA
>NW_015647943.1:28314-29851 GCF_001515625.1 Sinocyclocheilus rhinocerous | reverse complement strand
GATCGGATTGCTTTCTCACTACAACCGAACCGCTCCAGAGTTCGTTTTCAATCGAGCTGAGACCACCTCGTTCAGGCGATCTCGGGCCGATTGTTTTGGCGTGGATCCGAGTGCGATTGCCATGTTCACATATGCCCAAACGAACCGAGCTAAAGGGGAAACGCGCCAGGTTCCGAAACAACAGGCCAGGTGTGAAAGCACCCTTATTGGCTCATTAGTCATTCATTTGTACTTGCTTTATATTTTGACATTATAAAATAACTATTATAAAATATCAAATCATCAAGAAACACATTTTGTCAAAGTTTTGCACTTTTTTGTGTATGTAGTAAGAAAAGTCAGAAAACACCAAACTTTTGTTAACTTTGCCACTGAATCGCACCTAAATTATAATCACTATCAATTATAATCACTGAAGTTTTCGATCAGGGGGCGTATAACATAAAGTTTCTTATGTTAGGTCTTAACTTAAAGTGCCCCTATTATGCCTTTTCAAATATTACCTTTCATGCAGTGTGTCATGTAGCTGAATGTGAACATAAACTATCTGCAAAGTTGTGAAGCCGATAAATAAAGTTATTGTCTATCAAAAAAAAGAGTTGGCTCGCAATCGCCTAAACGAGTCATCAGGAATTCAAATCTTTCTGTTACGGCTCTACGTCACGAAGTAACATATTTGCATAATGTCTGCCCAAGTTCTACATTGCCAACTTACCCACCCACAAACAGTAAAATTTCCATGTGGTTAACATCATGTCGAGAAGACGCTGTATCCTACGCTGTGAGAGTAAATTTGTTTTATCACATCTTATAATTACCACAAACTTGTTAACACTTGACACTTACCACTAAGAAACGTCCTGCTCCAGTCGTGCTTGCGAATCAGTCTTTTGTCGATCAGCCACTTCAACCGTTTCATCATCAGACTCTAACTCGAATTGGTAAGGTACAATCAATACCATCATTTCTATGTATTGACAAGTCTCCAGGGCTGTCATTCCGTCATGGTCAAGGTCAAGGTCAAGGTCCAAGTTTATTTATATAGCACCTTAAAAGCAACGAGTGCTGACCAAGGTGCTGCACAACCAAAACATCAGAAAAATCAAGCTCTGTTCCCTTTAGATTTTAAACGAGATTTTGGGACAATCAATAACTTCTGAGAAGACGATCTAAGCGTTCTCACAGGAGAATAGAAATGGAGAAGATCTGAAATGTAAATTGGGGCAAGACCATGAAGTGCTTTAAATACAAAAACTAAAACCTTTCGTTTCCGACATGCGCTGTACGCAGTAGACCAATCCAGAGCCAATCTCTCTACGGCTCTGGACCAATCACAAAGGACTGCGCCATCTGACCAATCACAGCAGTGAGAGCTCACGGAAAGGTGGGGTTTAGAGAGACTGATTCTTTGAACTACTTCGCACGAGTCGTTTACGAATCATTTAAAAATGAGGTAAAATTAAATCTATTGTTTGAGAAAACTAACGTGTTTTTTGACCTTGCATGCATGTAAACCTGTTTTAGGAGACTCACAAAA
>NW_015647943.1:26003-27616 GCF_001515625.1 Sinocyclocheilus rhinocerous | reverse complement strand
GCTGTACGCGGTAGACCAATCCAGAGCCAATCTCTCTACGGCTCTGGACCAATCACAAAGGACTGCGCCATCTGACCAATCACAGCAGTGAGGGCTCACGGAAAGGAGGGGTTTAGAGAGACTGATTCTTTGAACTACTTCGCACGAGTCGTTTACGAATCATTTAAAAATGAGGTAAAATTAAATCTATTGTTTGAGAAAACTAACGTGTTTTTTGACCTTGCATGCATGTAAACCTGTTTTAGGAGACTCACAAAACAATATTAGCAACCTTAAAAATGGCATAATAGGGGCACTTTAACTTAAGATATGATACGTTAAATTAGGATTCGTATTACAGAAGCAAATCTAAACTTGATTTGGGATTCTTAGCCTATCTTACAAAATCATATCTTATCTCTAGTTAGAAAATCTTAAATTGCATCATCAAGTTCGACAGTCCACTCTCAGGTCTGTCACCAACCAACACTGCGCAAACTGCTGATGAGGTAAACAAAATGGATAAACAAAACCAGCGAGCTTTTAATTTCAGTGCCGCGGAAATTGAAACTTTGATAAGTTAGGTAGAAAAGGCAAAGCTGATACTATTTGGTAAGTTTTCACCTTCACCCACTCACGAAGACAAAGACATAGAGCCAAAAATGTGTCTTGTTACCTTTAAACATCTCTGTTCATTTTTAATTATTAATAAATGTAATGCCATTGTTGGACAGCGCAAGTGTAAGCGTTTTTTCCATTAGCTTTCAAATAATTTTGAAGTTAGGACAGCTGTGGGGTTGCCCCAGTGGTGTAGTCTACATGATACGCAGGTATACGCCGTATACCCGCTAGGAAAGGTCAAGGATTTGTGTATACCCACTTAACAACATCGTTTTGTGAGACCTTTCACACGTTCATTCATAAATTCACCCTGTCTGTGTTGCGAAGCACCAACTTTTTGATAATCACGCTGTTTCTTTTGACGACTATTGCTATTGTGCAACTCTTGCGCAGCATTGAGTGTGCAAGCTTGAAATTAATTAATGTGAATCACTAAAGGAGATATGAAATGATTACACTCTTTCAGTGTTTTCGTAAGCTTGCCCCTGAAGCTGCTGCTGCTTCGGGTGACACTGCAAACAGATAACAGGAACGTTAACATTATAGAAACGACATAAAATGAACCAGATAAGGCTGATATTATCCTACGCGGTACAGAAAACGAGGCTGATGCTATAGTAGCATTACCTGGTACGTCAAAGTAGCATATAGCTGTCAGCTGTTAAATTTAAGTACACAATTAGATAAAACCAATTTAGCTCAACCAATTACCAAGCAATGCTTCATTTTGTTCAGTCTGTGGTGTAAAACGGTCGCATTAGCAATTAAAGACAAACACTTAAAGGGGTCATATGATGCGATTTCAAGTTTTCCTTTCTCTTTGGAGTGTTACAAGCTGATTGTGCATAGATAAGATCCCTGAAGTTGCAAAGACTAAAGTCTCAAAACCAAAGAGATATTCTTTATCAAAGTTAAGACTCTGCCACGCCCCCCTAAAACGGCTCATTCTAACACGCCCCCACATATCTACCACACTATATGGAAATATTTGCATAATGCCACCCAAATGTTCA
>NW_015647943.1:23233-25976 GCF_001515625.1 Sinocyclocheilus rhinocerous | reverse complement strand
ATTAAATAACACAGTTGCAACTTTCGATTTTAACAACGTGTTATTAAATATTAAAGAGAGAGAGAGAGAGAGAGACTGCCTGAATGACTGAGCACGTCCTCCATCAGGTTGTCATAGCTCGTGACCGGAAGAGAAGATGAGTTGTTTTGAGGGGCAGGGGAGGTTAACTTTTTGATTAAAGATTACGAGGGCACATGAATTTAAAAAAAATAATGAAGTGCACGGCTAAATTATTTATAATAAACACTACAGTATTCCATTAAAAAATAAGAATTTTCAATTATGATTTCATGGTTACTTTAAGCGAGTTTTTTGTCTCAGATTATTACTTAAACAATAGATAAAAACAAGATGTGTTTTTTATAATACTGATTAGGTGTCCATACAGATAATTTCCATGCCGCTTATACTATTCTGGGTCATGAGTGTGCTGGATGATTACTGATATTAAAGGCTGATGTAAAATCCATGAAAAGAATTCTGACATGAGCATTTGTTTTATCTAGGTGATGTTGGGCCTTATGCAACAAGGTCAGAGAGGCATCCACCGTGCTCCGATCGGGCATGTAAGCAAATTGTAATGGATCTACAAAGCCTTTAATTTGTGACATCAATTCTTTACATAATATATGCTCTAGCGGGTTGATCATAAATCGTATTGTACAGCGGGTTGATCATAAATCGTAAAGAGGTTAGGGGAACGTTATAATAACGTTCTGGGAACAAAAAAACTAACGTTAAGGGAACGTTATAATAACGTTATGGGAACGTTAGATTAACGTTCTGGGAACCAAAAGCTAACGTTACATTAACGTTAGAATAAAGTTCTGGGAACCAAAAACTAACGTTCCGGAAACTTTATGGAACCAAAAATTGTTAGCTGGGAGTATGGATGAAGCTTGACGCACACTCACACCTGTGTTGACTTGTGCCTGGCTCCGCCTTTAAAATGAATGTAAATTCAGTGTGCTTGCTAATTTCACTTGGATGAAATGAAACATTCAGCACATTTTCCACTTGTTCTTAAAATCCCAAATACTTAAAATGAATAAATCAGCCTATGTAACATATGTAATACTTTAATAATTGACTAAAGAAATACAGTTCTTTATTTATAAAAAATAAACAAATCTTTCCTGTGAAATTCAGTAATTAAGTTAATTCTGTAAAAGTAGTTATACCATTATAATCTTGTCTGCTGGAGAAAAACAAAAACAAAAAACAATAGAACCCCTCCCAAAGAACAATATAAAATTTAATGGATTTCAGTGTTATAATGGGAATTGTATTGGTTTTAATGTAAACTATAATGGCGTCTATTTGATGGTATTTATTGGTGGGATGTAATATGGCAAATGGCAACCAATAGAACAACAGTAATTCCTATTGGAATAATGCCCAAAACAAACAGGAATTTTGTAATGGTTTAATGGAAGCTATAAGAATTTCTGTGATGGTTTCTATTGTTTTTTTTAAGCAGGGTAACATACGGTGCTGCACATTATTGACAATATTGAACTCAAGCTTGACTTTGCACATTTAAAGTCGCAAATCAAATTGCAATTGCAATATCTGTCCAAAAAAAAAATCGCATTTAGATATATTCCCCAAATAGGGTAATTTGATCCTTGTAACGTTTCATTGTTCTTCCCTGTTTCTGTCCGATACCCACTTTTGTGTGGAGTTGCTTTATCAATTAATTTATCACAGCCCTATCTCAATGTGAACACTCAATGTGAACACGGTTTCTCTCCAATGTGGATCCTCTCGTGTGTTTTCAGATGTGATGACTGAATGAATCTCTTCTCACAGTGTGAACACTTATAAGGTTTTTCTCCAGAGTGAATCCTCTCATGCCGTTTCAAATGTTCAGATAAAGTAAAAGTCTTTTTACACTCAAAGCACATGTACTCTCTCACAGCAGTATGTATTTTCTGATGTACTTTCAAACTTTGTAGACATGAAAAACTCTTTCCACACAAATAGCATGAATGTGGCTTCTCCTTTGTATGAACTCTCAGGTGTTTCTTCAGGCCTGAAACCCACAAAAATGTTTTGCCGCATTGATCACATGTGTGCCGCTTCCCTCCAGTGTGGATGTTCATGTGATCCTTAAGGTTTGCTGATTGAGTGAAACTCTTCCCGCACTGATCACAAGTGAATGGTTTCTCTCCAGTATGAACTCTCATGTGTGCTGAAAGGTTTCCTTTTTGTGTGAAACTCTTCCCACACTGATCACATGTGTACGGTTTCTCTCCAGTGTGGATGTTCATGTGAAGCTTAAGGTTTGGTGATCGTGTGAAACTCTTCCCGCACTGATCACAAGTGAACGGTTTCTCTCCAGTATGAATGTTCATGTGAAGCGCAAGATTACGTCTGCATGTCAAACTCTTTCCACACTGAGTGCAGGTGAAATATTTCTTGGCTCTTTTTTTCTTTAAATATTTCTGTTTGGGGGTTTCTCCACTTTTGACATGATTTTTCTCCTCAACTTCACTCAATTCTTCTTTCTCATTATCTTCAATCAAAAAAAAAAAAACAGTACATTTGTCAATAACTTGTTAAAAAAATACAGAAAAGTGAAAGGACATAAAAATGAACCCTGATATAACAGCGGAAAGTAGACACTATCAGTACTTGATAAATGTTTATGAAAACTCAAGGTTTATGGGATGTTATTTGGTACCTTATTTACTTGTTCTATTTTTTATTATCTGTGTTTTTTGTTCTGTCACTGTCATTC
>NW_015647943.1:17296-17487 GCF_001515625.1 Sinocyclocheilus rhinocerous | reverse complement strand
GACTGAATCTCTTGTCACAGTGTGAACACTTGTAAGGTTTCTCTCCAGTGTGGATCATCTCATGCTGTTTTAAACAGTTTGCTGAAGTAAAAGTCTTTTCACACTCAAAGCCTCTCACAGCTCTCACAGCAGTATGCATTTTCTGATGTAGTTTCAAATATTGTAAACATGAAAAACTCTTATGACATGAA
>NW_015647943.1:15472-16857 GCF_001515625.1 Sinocyclocheilus rhinocerous | reverse complement strand
AATGAACCCTGATATAACAGCGGAAAGTAGACAATTGTATTACAAACTTTTGATCATTTTGATGTAATTTTATAAATTATACGTCCCTGAAACTTTCCATGAATGAGGTACACTGCTTTTCAAATTATTAGTTTTCAATCAACACAAACACAGCACACCTGAAAAATAGTCCAACAACACTGTTGAATCCAAAATATAAAAATATTCAATCACTATCAGTACTTGCTAAATATTGCAATTTATTGTTATAAGCACAAGCAACGTTTCGGTCCACTGACCTTCATCAGGCATAAATTATTACTTTTAAAATATTATAGGCACAAATCTCATGTTTCTATAGGGAGAGCTATTAAATGTGTTTGATAAACATCATGAAGGATCTGAGGATCCATAAATGCAAACTGTGTGTTGCATCAAGAGAGCAACCATACATTTTTGTTATGTTTTTATTTTCTTGTTTTTATTAATTTATAATCATTTATTCGTATAATGATTTTTTGTAATAATTTATGTAATTTATTGTTTGATTATTTTTTGTCATTTCCCATTTATATCATTTTATTATTTATTCATTTATGATTTAATGTTTTTATATTTTTTATGTCTTATTTTCCTTGTTTAAAATGCATTTTCATTGCTTAATCTGATGATTGTGAGGTTTAATTAACTGTTTTGTCTGAATGAATAAGAGATAAGAGTAAAACACTACTTGTTGGATTTGTGCTGATCAGATGAAGTCTGAGCACTGAAACATATGCAACTAAGATTTTTCAATAAACTTAGCTCCTTTTTATCATCATCACTTCGTCTCCTGCTTCTGCTCTTCTCTGGCTTTGCTCAGTCATCTTCTAGGCTCATAGAAGACTATTAATACAGTTTTGGAACCAGACATTACTTGATGTTAATGGGTTTTAAAACTCTAGTCTACCACATCCAGTTCTCAAAAGTCTTGTGAACAAATGTTCTGTATGAGTTTTATGGCCTTATTTTAATGACTTAAATTTTTTTATTTTTCACTAACCACGCATAAACGTTTTATCAAAAACACAAACATGTAGGCTCACTCTCCTCTTTAACAAACACCATCTTCACAGCAGCAGATCTCATTTCAGCTGATATTCCTGCTTCAAAACTTAGTCACGACTGTGAGGTTGATAATATTACAGGTATTTACTGACCTGATTCAAAAACTGTATTTTTATATTTACAGAAACAACATTTCTAACAGTTTGTATTAAACCAGCATCAAAACAACACAGAGCACGGAGAAACTAATCTTCTTCCTCTGAGGTTTAATGGTGTTTGGCAAACAAGCCTATGTGTTTTAGCGCCACCCGTTGGACTGGAGTAGAGAGGAGGGAAAATAATAAGGGGGGACATTACTT
>NW_015647943.1:11546-15454 GCF_001515625.1 Sinocyclocheilus rhinocerous | reverse complement strand
TAAATGTGGCATGTAAGTGGACACTTATCACTACTGCCACTTAACCCATTTCAGTTTGTAATTTTTGTATATACTTACTGTTTCATATCAATATAGAGGTCAATATGCAGTAATGCCAATGTTCACTTTACACGGAGACGGAGAGCCAACTAGCCAGGGGAATGCTGAGAATGGTGAGTGGCGACCCGTTTCTCGCCAGAGTCCACTCCACGAAGGCGGAGAATTCCTTCCGAGGACCATCTTCGGACGACACTGAGAAGCACAAGATGATGTTTGAATGTGAAACTCTTTCCACACTGAGTGCAGGTGAAAGATTTATTGGCTGTTATTTTCATTAAATCTTTCTGTTTGGTTTGAGACCAACTCCAACTCTCCAGTTTTAGCATAATTTTTCTGCTCAACTTCACTCAATTCTTCATTCTTCTCGTTTTCTTCAATCAACTCTAAAATAAAAGTAAAAAAATTGTTCATTTTTAGTAACTCGTAGAAAGCAGATAAATCTGGACATAAAAATGATCCCTGATATAACAGTGTAAATGAGATAATTGTTATACAAAATTTTGGTAATTTTGATGAATTTTTATAAATTATACGTCCCTGGAATTTTTCCATGAATGAGGTACATTGATCTTAAAATTATTATTTTTTTAAACATTATAGGCAAAAATCCATATTTCTATAGGAAGAACTATTAAATATGTTTGATCCACTACACAAATTATCAGACATAACGTTATTGATAAAAGTGCCCATTTCATAGAAAGTGTCCCTTACAGGGCTCCAGACTAACATTTGTTAGCAGTGGCACCAGACCCAGTAACTTCTACAGATGGTGGCGCCAGAAGCAGGTTTGTTTTGCATTAAAAAGTGTAGTTACTAATAATATTACACATTTATTTCTTGGTAATGCACATTTGACAGTAAAGCACTGAGCTTGAGTTGGGAATCATACAAAATTTACTTTTATGAACAACATTAACATTTAAATAGAAAATTTATATTCTACTCTTATTAAATGTACCATCAGTGGCATATTTGGGCCTTCTTGCCAGGGACAGCACAGGACGCCTGCACCTGCATGAATGTATGAATGAATGAATGAATGAAATTCGCGATTGGGTTTTTACCGCTCATTTGTGCTCAATATCATGTCAGTGTTTAGGTCAATTAACCTGATCAGGACTTGGAGCACTTCTCTCTTGCTCAGACGCATAGCAACTCCAGGTTAAGACTAAAGTAGCCTAATGTTTAGCCTACAATAACTACACACATAACAAAGCCGTCTTTTTAGAAAGTACCTGGGTGTCATGTCTTAAAATATTTTAATACGACTGAATTTGTATTTAATGTGATCACAATTCAATAAAACATTGTATAATAATGTAATAAAAGCGAGCAAATGCACAAAAACTCGCTTTACAGTAAATAACTGTAATACCCTTTGCATCATGGGAATTTTCTGTGACATCAAACCCCACATACAGTGACTTACTGTATTTTTTTAAATTGCTGTATACTACTGTATTTGCCGTAGCGGCCTCTTTGGCACCATTCTATTGACTATAACTATGGATCTATGAGACCGAATGATGACCGTCACCACGGTCTTACCTTGAATGACGCCATTCTGCTACCCTTCCGAGACCTAATGTAAACAAAGTCAGGTGACTGACCCTGAGTGGTTGGTTCACTATAAAACATCCGGGTGAATAAAGCACTTCCTCTTTGCCTTCTCGCCTCCTCTGAGACCGGTTCGGAGAATCCGCGCGTATAAGCTGATATTGGAATATTACCCATTCAATCCGTCACTATAGTGCAGGCGCCTGGTGCCCCTGAGGATTGCGGTAATTTTTCCTTTTTTCCCTCTATATTTAGGTAAGTGGTTGTTGTTTATATTATTCTGAATTACGAGTTGATATTTGTTTACAGATTGTATTCTGGTGCTTTTGGAAGCATACGGATTGGTAAGTAGTTTGTTTTTGTGCTATTATTCATAAAACTAAAGGAGGATTATTTTTTGTTTGGTTCCGCTGTTCGCAGCGGGGGGATTTTCCCACCTGTTGATCTGTGCGTTCGCGCATAGAATAGGTGTCGGTACCTCCTAATTGATCTAGTTTGTCTTTTTGACTGAACAAACTGAGAATTTATATGCTTGCACTGTGATACTACTGTTTGCAGTGGATTGAGTGAAGTTTTATTTGGCTCTGGTTGTGTTTACACACATTACTTAGTAACAAATTCCTGTTCGCAGGAGTAAGGTATTTATATTTTGTGTGTTATTTGTGTTACGGCTGTACGCAGCTGTATTGGATATTCAACAATCATGAGTCAACCATTATGCTGTTACTGTCATGCTACTTTGCATCCTCGTGATGGTCACCGGGAATGTCCATCATGTTTGGGAATGGCTCATTTACTGGAGGACATTGAAGATCCATGTCCAGCTGCTGTAAATTTCTCTCTGTAATGATGGAGACTCTGCACAGCCTGATATGGTCACTCGAATTCTTAGCGCTGCAAGAATTTTGGAGTTGGAAACACAGACTGAAACTCAGACAGCGTCGGTGGGGCAAGGGGTGTGGGCAGGGGTCTCTCAGTTCCAACCTTCTGTTTTGATCCCTGTTGCTGAAGATTATTCACAGATGTTAAGCAAGGCCTGGAATAATCCGAAAACCGCCCCTCAGTTCAATGCTGGTTGCAGGCGCTTTGTCAAAATACAGTATGCTACAGAAACAGGCATGGGTGGTATGCCAGCAGTGGAGCGTGAAATGGCAGCATTAACACCTCTAGGTCCAGACCGGGTGACTGATGACCCCCGGTGTCCCAGGAAAGAATGTGAGAAGACCGATAATCTGGTGTGTCGGACTTATAATGCGGCCACACATGCAGCCCGGTCTGGTAATGCTCTAGCCACAATTCTGGCTGCTCTGAGGAAAATTATAAGTCAGGAGGATCGGGACGTTTTAGGTTTGGTGGATGCAGCCCTTGCTACACATGCACAGCTTACTAGGGACATTGGTGCCTCCATCTGCAATACTTTCTCATAGGCAGATCTGGTTAGGCCTCCATCTGCAATACTTTCTCATAGGCAGATCTGGTTAGCACAAACCTCCCTGCCTGACACTATCAGAAGAGAACTGACTTACATGCCAGTTACTCCAGGTCGGGTGTTTCACCCGGATTCTCAAGCAATGCTTGATAAAGCAGAACAAGCGCGCTGTAGAAGAGAGTCAGTGCAGCGCACATTTGGTCGCTCTAGGATAACTAGACAGTCAAATCAAGGCGGTCAGCCTCCACAGCCTCCCCACTTTAATCGAACACAATCATGGGAGATTGGGGGGAGACAGAATAGTTGTTTTCGGAGATTTGATGACAGTCGAAGTGCCAGGCGGGAACCATGGCGCAGACAATATGTTTTTTTTTGGCAGGGTTCTCCAGGTAAAAGTCACATTACTAAATTCTTCTTACAAAATGTTATTCCTACTGACAGCATGTAATGTAATTTCTGCAAAACCAGAAACAACAAACTAGTGAAATACTATCTTGAATCATTTAAAGCTGAATTGCTCAATCAGTTATTTAAAACAGTGTGAATATGATGAAATTAGTATTATTTTCCCTCCTCTCGACTCCAGTGCAGCGGGTGGCGCTAAAACACAGACGGTTGTTTGCCAAACACCATTAAACCTCAGAGGAAGAAGATTAGTTTCTCCGTGCTCTGTGTTGTTGTGATGCTGGTTTAATACAAACTGTTAGAATTGTTGTTTCTGTAAATATAAAAATACAGTTTTTGAATCAGGTCAGTAAATACCTGTAATATTATCATCCTCACAGTCGTGACTAAGTTTTGAAGCAGGAGTATCATCTGAACTGAGATCTGTTGCTGTGAAGATGCTGTTTGTTAAAGA
>NW_015647943.1:5116-8857 GCF_001515625.1 Sinocyclocheilus rhinocerous | reverse complement strand
GATCAATGCGGCAAAACATTTTTGTGGTTTTCAGTCCTGAAGAAACACCTGAGAGTTCATACAAAGGAGAAGCCACATTCATGTTATTTGTGTGGAAAGAGTTTTTCATGTTTACAACATTTGAAAGTACATCAGAAAATACATACTGCTGTGAGAGAGTACATGTGCTTTGAGTGTGAAAAGACTTTTACTTTATCTGAACATTTGAAACGGCATGAGAGGATTCACTCTGGAGAAAAACCGTACAAGTGTTCACACTGTGACAAGAGATTCATTCAGTCATCACATCTGAAAACACATGAGAGGATCCACACTGGAGAGAAACCTTACAAATGTTCACACTGCGACAAGAGATTCAGACGGTTAGGAACCCTGAAAACACATGAGAGGATTCACACTGGAGTAAAATCTTATATGTGACCCTGAACCACAAAACCAGTCATAAGGGTCAACTTTTTAAAATAGAGATTTATACATCATCTGAAAGCTGAATAAATAAGCTTTCCTTTGATGTATGGAAAATTAATATTGTTACATCTTAGCAATGCTTGTTACTAATCAAAAATTAAGTTTTGATATATTTACGGTAGAAAATTTACAAAATATCTTCATGGAACATGATCTTTACTTAATATCCTAATAATTTTTGGCATAAAAGAAAAATCGATAATTTTGACCCATACAATGTATTTTTGGCTATTGCGAAAAACAGTCACCGGTAGGGTTGGGCAGTATGACGGTATATATCTTTACCGTGGAATAAAATGTTTACAGTAACAGATTTTTTTATTGTGTATACCGAAAAATGCAAATAAGTGGGCGTGGTTATATCACATGCAGCGCGTGAGACTGAGACACAGCAATTGTCAAAGAAACATGGAAAAAGACCAACGAACAGATCAGGAGGATCCACAAAGAATTACATTTTCTAAAGGGTTGTTAATAACGTGATATTGTCGGAACACAGGTTCCGACAATAACAAAGGGCAGTGCATCATCCGGCCGGACAGCTTAGAGGAGCGCACAGGGTCACAATGGAGGATGCATTATGAATCAAGCTTAACTCTTGTAGTGCAGGGTTGGGAGGATTACTTTTAAAATGTATTCCGTTACAGTTACAAATTACTTAAAGTATTCAGTAACGTAATCCAAGTACCACAATATAAAAGTAATGTAATCTGATTACTCCAAGTTACATATGTAAATTATTCATAAGTAATAGTAAGTAAATAATAGTTAAGCCTGCATTTCAGCCCCGGCCCCGACTTTTTTACTCCCCTAGGCCCGGGCTTCGGGCCAATTTTCACGTCATAGTTCAGACGCAGGCTGGGCCTCGGGACTGTTTTAGGCATCTCTTTATTTTTATATTTTCAAATAAATCAATTAGTGATAAAAAAAAATTGCCACGCTGGTGGAAACAACACGAAACTGTGCGTGTTTAGTGTCCAGCAGCAGCGAGTGTGCCGTCAGCGCAGCTGAAGAGATCTGCGTTCAAATGCACGCAATAGGCTAAAGCTTGCCGCAAATCCCCAGCAAAAGTAATTACCATGAATGTGTCAGGGGAAAATAGTAAGGAGATATTTGAATTATTTACTAATAAACTAGTGTTTTCTGAGTTCTGTTGCAAGGATGAAGTTGCTGATCCTGATTCGCCATCTCCTCATTAGACGCGCCTTTAGAGAGAAGTGCATCTTTACGGATTATGATTATAATGAAATAGTTTTTTTTTTCCGATTTGTTTTATTTCGTTTAGTAATTTAAAGCTTTCTATAGATTAACATATAAACAGTTTTCGTAATATTTGAATTTTCCGGTGTATGCAATCTCATGCAGAATAGTGCATTGAAGTGAACGAGTTTCTTCTCCTTAATAACGCGGACCGATCGAGCCTTTTTTAATAATGACGTCCCTCACTGTTATTACAACTCGTGTGTGCCCGCGCTTTAAAACACGCAACGCATGTTCATTTTGTTTAAATTTAATTTAATATTTTAAACTGCAGACTTAATTGCGATTCAGAAATCACACTAAGAATATTGCAATTCGTAATTCATGTTGGTATATCGCGCAGCCCTAGACTGAACTGTGTAAGTGTGTGTGTCATTGAAAATGACAATTAAAATTTAGCTGCAGCCAAGTGACTTTGTACGACCCACAGTTTGAAAACCCCTGGTTTAATAAACAATTAACTTGAACTTATATGCTTGACTGACAGTTTTATTGATCACTGAGAGAGCATTGACTTGGTATGATGATGGTTCAATATAAAAACGAAATTTAAAAAAATAGCTTATAGATGTAGTAAGCTTTGCCATGTTGCTGTAGCTTAGCTTGTTACATTTCCCAGGAGGATAGGTTCAGTGTAGTGAAGCTTCATTTAATGAAGAGTAACTGTGTAACTATGTTAACAATGTTAGCAAAAAGTAATGTTAGCTTAGCTCACTACATTTTCCAAGTAGCTTGCTCAACACTGCATTTAAGCATTTATGTAAGTGAAGGAGATGTCCTCCAAATTATATCTTTGAAGAGACCAGAGCCTTACAAATACAAATACAAACTCTTTGTAAATCATGCAGTAATCTTGCACCAGAAAGAGATTACTTTGTTCATAGTCATTTAAAGAGAAATGAAAATGTTCATTGCATGTTTTCTGGCTGTAATTTCCAATCAAATGCATATGAAGAGTTAATTTGCAAAACCAATAACTCCATTTAATTTATTATTTTTTTTTCCAAAAAATCACGCTTTTTTTTATTGCGCATTCCAAGTAATATCAATCAAACTGCAGTTGGGTTGTTTTTATTAAGTAATAATAACAAACAAATACATGTAATTTACAAAATTAAAGTTAATTGAAAGTATGTTTTTTTTACACATAAAAAATGTGTTTTATAGCAAAAGCAGATAACTCCAACAGTCGTTTTTTGGCAAAAGCAGATAACTCCACATTTCATGTTTTAGAGTAAAAAAAAAACACTCGTTTAATCTTTGTAATCTCCTCAGATGACAATGTAGATGCCTGACAAACGTTGTTGTTGTGATCATAAAATATGGATGTGATTACACGCAATACACACGGAGCTTTTCTCTCACCATTGTAACGCGCTGCTTTTGCAAGGTTCCGTGAAAACGTTTCAGCTTTTATTTTCCTTTTTCGCCCTGAAGAAGATATCACAGATTCATCAAGTTCGTCGAAATTGTCCATCCTCGATCATTTCCCTCGCCATTGTAACGTGCTGCTTTTGCAAGGTTCCGTGAAAACGTTTCAGCTTTTATTTTCCTTTTTCGCCCTGAAGAAGATATCACAGGTTCATCAAGTTCGTCGGAATTATCCATCCTCGATCACTTTTAGTCAGCTTTGACGAAACTCCTCTCAGCTAGCACGTCTTTTCGAAGTGAAAGTAGCCTTGTCACCTGACCTGAATACAGCAGCGCTGATTCGCTAAAATGGACTTATCGGCTTCTGTTCAAAAACAACAAGGGCGCTTGTCGGCTTCTGCAGTAAAACGTGAACTCACAATGTCTTGAAAGTGGACAATACCAGCTTTTTTGTCAAAACATGTTTAGGGTTCAGATTGCGCTATATGTGGAGAATAATATGCGCGGCAATCAGCTCTTTTTTTTTAAAGTGGCGTTTATCGGTTTTTGCAAATGAACTCTGGGAAGTCGTGGCCTAATGGTTAGAGAGTCGGACTCGTAACCCAAAGGTTGCGGGTTCGAGTCTCGTACCGGCAGGGATTG
>NW_015647943.1:3114-4929 GCF_001515625.1 Sinocyclocheilus rhinocerous | reverse complement strand
ATCAGCGGTAAATCTCCATCATGTGCGTGCTTTCACATTGAGCAGCATTAACTACACAGAGCCGTTGTTCACTGACGAGCTGCGCAAACCCACATTCATATTCGCGCGATTTTTTGCGCAGCTCGTCAGTGAACAATGGCTCTGTGTAGTTAATGCTGCACCATGTGAAAGCCACGTGATGGAGATTTACCGCTGATTACAGAACCGGCTTTCTGACAAGATGCGCATTAAATATCGCATGCGATTTATCGTGCAGCCCTAATTCAATGATTCATTCATAAATACAGCCACTTGCGTCGTTACTGAGTGAACGAATGACTGGATGACTCACGCATTAAGGCAGTGACTTACCGCCACCTACTGGTGCTTTTAGTATTTAAAAGAATCACTTTTCACTTTTTTAACATCATTGCATATTGTTACTCTATTTATTTAGTTATTTATTTTTAAAACATTATTAATATTTTATTTATAAAGATAAAAATGCACTGGAAAGTCAATTGAGGGGGCAAATATTTTCCTTTAATGGAAAAGATGCAGTCTAAGTGGAAGAGAGGGGGTACGCAGAAGGATGGTAAATGCCTTGAGGGGTACTCCACTCTGAAAGGTTTGGGAACCACTGATGTAGAACATTCTGTGTACCATGAAAATGAGCCCACTTTAAACCACGCTTTTTCTGTCAGCATTTTCCTACAATGCTTTTTGGCAAAATTTATCATTATAATCAACTTAATTATTTTCTGGATTTTGTATCACCATAGTCCCTAAATGTATGTAAATGCAGGAAATGGGATTCAAATCGAAAACATTTTCCCCCATTTTGTGTCCCCCCCCCACACTTCTCAAACCAAATTCACACCCTTCCACCCTTGTTTTTTTCAGTGTTGTCACTTCTGTGAGAGTACACCCCTCACATTTTTGTAAATATTTTATTATAACTTTTTCATGTGACAACACTGAAGAAATGACACTTTGCTACAATGTAAAGTAGTGAGTGTACAGCTTGTATAACAGTGTAAATTTGCTGTCGTTTTTGTTGTAATACATTGTAGGCTATTATTAAATAACATTTATTTATTTGACAAAATAAAACCATGTGAATAAACAGATCATTGACTGATTTGTTAATTTATTCATTGTTGTTGCTCATATTGGATAGTGATGTAATGTATTAAATATTTCTGAAAGGAAAAAAATAAATATTTAATAATATAATACATTAAATGGAGCATCTGCTCTTCAGCACAGGATTAATTCTAGCCAATGAGAATGCTGGAACTGCGTCGTTAATGAGCTGTAATTCCAGCTTCAACTGTACCGCCCAGCTCTGCTCAACCAGGTAAGGTTTTTAAATTTCTCAGTTAATTTCTGAATTTTCTATTAAAATTTATAAAATTCGTCAAAATGGTTGTGAATTAATTAATAGGAATTAAATTACACATTTTATTTTGATTATCAGTGTTGCTTGTCGCGTTTTTAAATAACCAACGGTTATAACGGCAGACTAACGTTAGCGCCTTCATTTCTGAAGTAATCTCTGGTACCCTTTCAAATTGCACATGAATTCATTAAATTAAATTATTTTACGTCCATTTTGGTGCTAATTTGGTTTATTTTCCTTTGCTGTTTTGTTGTTTTGATTAGGCCTACTTAATAACAGCGAGCAATACATAATGGAGCTAAGTCCGTATAATGTCTCTGTTATAAAGTCCTAAATAGCAACATAAACGAGGATTTATATAGCATAATACAATACCTCAGCTACACACGCTTATTAAATCTCGTTATCATTAAAGGGGTCATATGATGTTGCTA
>NW_015647943.1:0-3093 GCF_001515625.1 Sinocyclocheilus rhinocerous | reverse complement strand
AAATGTTACGCACCTTACTATACTGTGATGCCCTGTCCGGCCGGAGCAACGAGACAAAAACATTAAAACCCATTATAAACGAGGCATTTGTTGCATCCAGTGGGGACATAATTACAGATTATAATGACTTATACTGTCTTTTCGTTCGACGAAGGAGCGTCCGGTGGGCTTGCGGCAAACACATGTGACGAACCCCGGCCTGGACTCCGCTTCGTCCACGGTGAAAGCCGATCCGGTGATCCACAGCGCGAAGTTGATGTATTTCCTCAGCGACCAGCATGGATCAGCTCTAGGCATGACGAAGCGGATATCGTCCACTTTTGGAAGGCCAAACAAAGTAGTTTCACTTTCACAATGAAACACACAGCGTCTTCACGACATGGCAGCGGCGGCAACAACAATACTACAGCGAGAATAAAAGTTACGCCTTCTTTCTTTGCGTGAACATTTGGGCGGCATTATGCAAATCTTCCCACATAGTGACGTAGATATGTGGGGGCGTGTTAGAACGAGCCGTTTTAGGTAGGCGTGGCTGACTCTTAACTTTTATAAAGAATATCTCTTTGGATTTGAGACTTTAGTCTTTGCGACTTTACAGATCTTCTTTATGCACCAAGAGCTTGTAACACTTCAAAGAGAAAGGAAAAATTGAAATCGCATCATATGACCCCTTTAATGTATGGCTATTCATAACTGATAGACGTCAGAAAACCCAGCGCTGACAGGTAAGTTAACGTAACGTTATGACCGCTTCGCAAACAATATACATTAGCTTAAAGATTATTACAAAGATACTGTCATGTTAATGTTACTTAAAAATAATAGATTATAAATAATATCTTTGTAGGAATAGTTGCACGTCTCACACACAAGCTGGCACGTGCACCGAGAGAGAGAGAGAGAGGAGTCGTTAGCGTAGCCTACGGTATGTACCCATAAAGATGATCACTGTCAAATGTAATCAGCCATCAATAATTAAACAATCAATTATGAAAATATATAGTGAATGTAAAAATATAGCCCAGGAAATAATATTAAGGTGGCCTAACTTATTCATGTAATTATGATTTCTCTTGACTGTATAGTTAATCTGCATGTTCATTCACACAAACGTATGTATTTGACTGATACATTTTTATTTTCTTTTTTCACCATTTTCCATTTTAAGATATTATACCATATATTAAATTTTTTTTTTCAACTTTAGTTTTAAACCATTAACATAATGTTTGTCTTCTCTCTTTTGAGTATTGATTGTCATCTAGTCCTGATTGCAGTTTTTAGCTCCAGCCCCAGTAATGTACTGCTGAAGCAGCTGATCAAGGTCTTCAGTATTACCACAAACTGCCAGGCAGGCGTGTGGACAGGCTGGACAGGGACTTGCACATATATTTTGAGGGGCAGAGGCTCAAGTGGAAAAAAAGGGCACTTCTCATATTTATTAAAAAAAAAATTCTAAACAAAATGTTAAATATATCAGGGGTGTGCGATACTGACAAAAAAAAATCAATATTTTCTGAGATTTTATCGATAACGATAATTAGATGATATTTTGCCGAGTGTTTTATTGTGCTGATATCTTAAGGACTACTGTGGACAACTTACTCCTAAAGTTTTTGATATTCTGCATATTCTGTGTGGTGATCAGTTCACAGCAGTGATAGAAATTAATCTTTTCCAATAAGTTTAAATAGATTTTTACCTTTTACAGGCATTTTATTTTTATTCTAAAAGTGTGCCTCATCTTTTCAGTTAAATTCTTAAATTGAATCAGTCAATTAGAATAATAAGACATTTGGGCTGTTACCAAGCAAATGAAATCAGTATTGACAAAATTAATCTTTGCAATGCAGATAAAACACAGAAGCTGAATTAGAAGGGGCATTTAGATGCATTTACACACTGTTTAATGCAGGACATTAATGTACTTAACCTGCAGTTACAAATGCATTCATACTGTTTTGATATTTTAAACATAAAACGTTGAATACTGATATTTGAAATTGTTTTTTAAAAAATGAAGATACTTTAAATGTGAAATTAAAACTGTCAGTAGGTGGCAGCAAGTCACTGTTAATAAGTGAGTCATTACGACTGAACCGAATCATTTAAACGGTTGATTCATTCAGGAACAAAACAGCATCATGTTGCTCAGAGATGCAAACTGGAATTATATTTTTTGGCGAAATAGAGCGAAAACAGTCAATATTGTGTCTAAAATGTAAGTGTCTTAATATTAAATTATTGTTTATTGAACTGCTGTATAAAATCAATATCACATTTGTGATCATGCTGCTTTTTGGTTAAAAAATCGTCAGTCGTCGCGTGATACTGATTAACTATATGAAATGATATAAATATATAAATTTCTGCCCCCATATCTTGAATTTTGTGATCATTCTAAATGCATTTTAGTAAACTGAATCATGCAGTGAAAGAACGTGCACTGGTCTAAACTAACGTTACTAGACTTCCTGCTTTAGCTAAACTTTAGCTAACTTACATGGTAGCTCTCATGAGTCATGGATGTTAGCAAGACAAATGAACTATTTTGCCTTTTTGGATAATTAGCTGTAAATTCGAGGCACAGGTTGGTATGTTGTTCATCACCACTCACCTCCACATCAAGACAAACACAACTGGAAAGGGAAGGAGGGGTTCACTTACGTCGGTGCTGAAATTCGCTTTTGCGCCATTATCTCCTTGTATTAAAGTTAATCTTGTTCGCATTCTGTATAGTTCATGTCTGAAACCATGCGCCAGCGTCACGTGTTCATGAGGATTAGGCTAATCATCCCATATAGAAAACATCACAAGTAAAATTAATCATGTTTATAAAGATAAACATGGGTTTATTATAGCCCACTTACAATTTACATTTCCAAAATCATTACAAATAAATTATTAAATGCTAAAACTGAATAAATTTAAATGAACAAACTTGGCGTTGCATTTGCAACCATGTGAAAACGGGGGGTGCTGCAGCCCCCTCAGCACCCCTACTTCCCACGTCCCTGCTATGTGCTATCCCTTTAAAACCGAATGCATAGCTGCAATGGATGCAATGTACTGATACACGTTCTCCCTACTGTT
>NW_015647942.1:0-526 GCF_001515625.1 Sinocyclocheilus rhinocerous | reverse complement strand
ACATCTTTCCCGTACACCACCACTCTATTCCGCTTGTATTTAATACAAGATCTGCTTGAAACTGTACATCTTTCCCGTACACCATTACTCTATTCCGCTTGTATTTAATAGGTGCGGTTCTGTGTAATGTGTAAGCATCCTGAGCGGATAACCAATCCGACACTTCTTTATCCTTCAGAGTTACACCGTATTCCTGTAACACACCCCGTTTTAAGCGCTCTTTACCCCCCAAAGACCCGGGGTTCGTAGGGTTGTAGTACACTTTTTTCATTAATTCAGACATCTCACCCCCACTGTTTTTCAGAAAATAATGACAGAGTGATTAGCGTCAAAAGGTTTTTATTTGCAATAGAGGACACACAAACGTTAAATATGATTGGTTATACAATAACTAATTATATATCATCTAGATATCGAAGGAATTTCACGCACATTACAAAATTTTTCACTATCATGTATTCAACTAACATGCCAATAATTTTACATACATCCAATGGATCGTTTCTTGACAACAACATTACACACA
>NW_015647941.1:101898-105539 GCF_001515625.1 Sinocyclocheilus rhinocerous | reverse complement strand
TTATCACAACAAATGGCCAAGCAAAGCACACGACACTGACAAGGTTCGCGATACAGTACGAGACCAAACAGTACGATACAGTACGAGACCATTTGGAGTTCTTTTTTTTTAAATTAATTAATGAATTTATTTAGTTAAACATGCCTTAAAAAAAATTACTGGTGTGCATCTTGAGACAAAACAAAGGCACTGATATTTTTAAAGATCAGTCAGTGCAATTTTCTTTCTGTTGAAACAGCTCAGAATTACATTTTACTCCGGGGCTGGTCTTACGCCTTGTCTGTGAAACCGGGGGTACAAGTAACACAGTTTGGTAATGTTTTACAATAAGGTCTCATTTGTTGTACATGGAATGATAATTTTCTTTTTTTTTTGCGATCAAAAGAACAACAAAATCTTACAAGGCATTTCAAAATCACAACAAAACAGTCAAAAGAAAATATGCGTAAATATACATATATAAATATACATAAATATATATACATATACACACGCATATACAGATACATATAAATAAAATATACGCACACATACATCCATACATATACAATATACACATATGGATAAAAAAATAAATAAAAATAATAAAGGGGAATTACTCAAGTTCAGGAGCTCAAATTAATGAGTAAACAAAATTAGGGGGAAGTCGTGGCCTAATGGTTAGAGAGTCGGACTCGTAACCCAAAGGTTGCGGGTTCGAGTCTCGTACCGGCAGGGATTGTGGGTGGATGGAGTGAATGTACAGCGCTCTCTCCCACCTTCAATACCACAGCTGAGGTGGTCATGTCAAAAAAAATAAAAAAATAAATTAAATCAGGTAAAAAAAAGAGATCATCTCAACCAGGCTTTCAGTGACTCAGCAACAGTGTTCCAACTACAGAGAGTCTTTTCATTCGCACCATTAACTCGAACAGTAGACAGTTCTAGAAAAATCACATCCAAAAATGTAAGAATCCAACATTTAACAGAAAGTGAATGAGGAGGTTTCATCTTTTGCAATCATCTTTTTAGCAGCTGTAAGGCCAGCTAGTACTGTGCGCTTATGCCGATTATTAATGTCCAACATTGTTAACTTATTCAATAACAAAACAGGCACCGTTACGGGTACCGTTGCTGAAACCAGATCAGACAATCTGGATGCTACCTCAGTCCAAAACTGAGCAACAGGCGGACACTCCCACATCATGTGCAAGAAAGTACCGGGAACCTTCAGAACACATAGGGTACAGGTTGGGTCGGTTAATCTCTTCATTAAATGTAGCTTGCGAGGGGTTAAATATGTTCTATGTACAAAGTTGAAATGAATCTGCTGGTGGTCAGGATTACGAGAGGCCTCCTTTATATTTACCCAAACATCCTCCCAAGTAAAATCTGGATCCAAATTCGAGCAATCACGTCTCCATAGCCTATCTAAAGGCAGTTTAGCATAAGAGGCCTCCAAAATAAAATTATATAATATGGGCACAAGGCCTCTATTATTTCCTTGAGCAATAATCAATTTATACAATGGGTGTATACACAAAGGTTGTTGCCAAGGTACACCATATGCTTTGAGGGCCGATCTGAGCTGTAAATAAAAGAAAAATGAGGAGGCTGGCAAATTAAATGAGTTTGCAATATCTTGAAAAGAGCACAAACCAGAATCATTATAAATGTCTTTAAAATGGCGAACACCACTCCTACACAAATGCGAAGGAGGAATGGGTCTGCCACCAATTGTCAGGCCTTTATTATTGAATATGGGAGACTGTGTATGCCACCTACAGGAGATCTTGCATCTAGATTCGACCAACCTCCAAGTTTGGATAAGATGGGAAACTATGGGACCAAAGCGCAGCCGACATTGCTTATTTGATACATTAGAAAAAAGAATGTCTTCCAGATTCCATGGATGCACAATATGTTCTTCTATCTTACGTCAAGAAACAGGGGTATGCGGGTTAAACCATACAAGCAGAGGCCGGAGCACAAAAGACCAAAAATAGAGCTTACAATTAGGCACTGCTAAACCCCCATCTACCCTCTTCCTCTGTAAAGTAGCCAACTTCAAATGTGGTCTTTTTCTATTCCAGATGAATTGTGAAATATTACCATGGATTTTATTCCAGAAGTTGACAGGAGGGGAAGAGGTGTATCATAGAACTAAAAAAATTTAGTCGAGGCAAAATATAAATTTTTACAATAGAGATTCGGGCCTGCAGAGAGTTGGGCAGATTAATCCATCTGTCCAGATCTCTCTTGATGTCCTTGCCTACTTCTGAAAAATTGTGCGTTATGGCATGGTTCAAAGAGGGAAAAATTTGTATCCCAAGATACTTAAAGTGCTGAACAACAGAAATAATAGGTGGATACTGCAACATTTTAGCTGACTCGTTTAAAGGTAAGAGGGCAGACTTAGACCAGTTAACCTTGAAACTAGATAAATGGCCAAACTCTTCACAAATAGACAGCAGGCTAGAAATAGACTGTATTGGATTTTCCAAGAAAACCAGAACATCATCCGCATATAACGCTACATGATGTATTGTGAACGGAAATAGGCCTTATCTCAGTGCATTGTCGAATCATCTGGGCAAGAGGTTCAAGGGAAAGAGCAAAAAGCGCTGGACTTAGAGGACACCCTTGCCGCGAAGACCTAGTGATAGAAAATGATGAGGAAAGCAATTGTCCAGTAAGTACTAATGCTGTGGGATTAGAATAAAGGAACTTAATCATATGTATAAAACCTTTACCAAAACCCATGTTTTCCAGAACAGACCACAAGAATGACCAATCCATCCTATCAAAGGCCTTCATTGCATCCAGGGACAGCACTGCTGAAGGAGCCTTAGCACCCACTGCCGTATCAATTATATGTAGGAGGCACCTGACATTATCCACTGCCATTCTAGACTTAATAAAACCTGTCTGATCACAATGGACTAACAAGGGCATGTAATCCTGAATGCGCCGGGCAAGAACCTTTGTGTAAATTTTTAAATCGGAGTTTAGTAGACTTAATGGCCTATAGTTTGCGCATTCCGTAGGATCCTTATCTTTCTTTAAAAGTAGAGTTATTAGGGCAGTATTAACATCTCTAGAAAAGCTGCCTTTTTCAATTGAAGCTGTTATCATGTCTAGAAGCAAAGGACCCAATTTATTCCAGAATATAACATAAAACTCAGGAAGTATACCATCTAAAGCAGGTGATTTATTGCTTTGCATGGCAAGGGCTGCCTCTTTCAATTCTTCTAAAGAAATATGATTGTCAAGTAGAATGGAAACATTCTCTGCCAGCCGTGGTAAATGTAACTTTTTAAGAAAATCATTACATCTCTCTTGTTCAGGCTGAGACTCTGATTTGATAGAGGGAATATCAGCAAAATGCTCATTTGACCTAATTTTCATAGCCAATAGATGACTAGGTCTGGACCCATGGAAATAGTATCGTCTAGTTCTATGGATTAAAAATTCTGAACGTCGCTTCAGAATATAATTTCTTTCTTTCTTAACAAGGTCACGTTCCACTGCTATTTGTGAAGAGTAATTACTCTGTAAGGTGGAATCCAGTCTAACAAAGTCTGCTTCAAGAGCTTGCAATTTGGCAGATCTGGCTTTGCACAAATTGGAACAGAACAGTGTAGCATTGCTCCGTAAAAAAC
>NW_015647941.1:95546-99143 GCF_001515625.1 Sinocyclocheilus rhinocerous | reverse complement strand
ATTAACATCTCTAGAAAAGCTGCCTTTTTCAATTGAAGCTGTTATCATGTCTAGAAGCAAGGGACCCAATTTATTCCAGAATATAAAATAAAACTCAGGAGGTATCCCATCTAAACCAGGTGATTTATTCCTTTGCATGGCAAGGGCTGCCTCTTTCAATTCTTCTAAAGAAATATGATTGTCAAGTAGAATGGAAACATTCTCTGCCAGCCGTGGTAAATGTAACTTTTTAAGAAAATCATTACATCTCTCTTGTTCAGGCTGAGACATAGAGGGAATAGAGGGAATATCAGCAAAATGCTCATTTGACCTAATTTTCATAGCCAATAGATGACTAGGTTGGAAATAGTGGAAATAGTATCGTCTAGTTCTATGGATTAAAAATTCTGAACGTCGCTTCAGAATATAATTTCTTTCTTTCTTAACAAGGTCACGTTCCACTGCTATTTGTGAAGAGTAATTACTCTGTAAGGTGGAATCCAGTCTAACAAAGTCTGCTTCAAGAGCTTGCAATTTGGCAGATCTGGCTTTAACCTACATTAAACTTCAAAAAAATCCTCTAATTGAGATAGAAATTGTGACTTATATTCATCATTCGCCAATAGGGAAGTATTGAAGATATTCCTTTGTGGGCCGAGAGGGCTATAGGCAATAACACAGCATGATCAATTTTCTGGAAAAGTATAGGAGACGAAAACAAGAAATCTATCCTTGAAAAAGTTTTATGTCTGGATGAGAAAAAAGTACAGTCTTTTGATGAGGGATTGAGAGACCGCCATATATCTACAAGCCCCAGACTACTGGCCCACGAATGTAAAGCAGCAGTAGCTGATTCCTGCTCTCTGGAAGCAGTTGAACTTGACCGATCAAGATTAGTGTCCCATACTGCGTTCATGTCTGCTCCTACTATGAATGAATAATCAGTCAAATCTAGCATCCTTTGTGTTAATGTATCATAAAAGCAATTATCAAATGTATTTGGTGCATAGATAGATATAAGAGCAACCTTTTTGCCATACAATTCTACTTTCGCAATAACAATTCTGCCGGCATCATCCGCCCATAAATCCAAAACCTTAATTTTGAGATTACGTCTGCAAACTATGGCTATCCCTTTGGTTTTTGTACTAGCCGTAGAGGAAGCAATAGTATGATAATATTTATTAGTGATACGACCAGAATCTTTACTCAGCAAATGAGTTTCTTGTAAAAGCGCAATTAATTTTCTTTTGCCGGAGCAAAGTTAATACACTGTTCCGTTTATGCAGTATGTTCAGCCCATCGCAATTCCATACCAGGATAGATAATTCACCCATGATCATCATGTACAGTTCTCACAGCAGCCCCAGGCAATCTAAATGTAACCAGTTTTTGCCAGTTAGTACATTCACTGAAGTTGCAATTAAGGTTTCCAAGGTATTGTGAAGTGATTCTCGCCTCGTCGGACATTGCAGAGCACTGTGAACATTCCCCAAAATACAATACAGGTATACACAAATACTGTACATCAACAACACAAATAATGAAAGAAAACAGAACGATACAAAATAAAAAAATTAAATAAAAAGTACATACCGATCGTATTGATTCGTGACCATTTATGGGTACGGGCAGCAAAGATAATTCAACCCAGAATCGTAAACAATTAAATAACCGTTGAAATCAAAGTATAATATCAGTTATTCAATATATATAATATATATATATATATATATATAAAACACAATAAGTATTCTCAAACACATGAGATAGTACAACAATAGGCTAAGTGATAAATTACACTTCTTACCACTGTAGGCCTGCCAGAACTAACAAAACTGAACAGGTAACACTTGAATTATAGCCATCTTGGTAGGTAACCTAAACACGCACAAATGCAATGAATACATAACAATAAAAACATATAGGCTAAACTAATCAAAGTCCAAGGGTAAACTACACAGTCAATATAAATAATATTGGTCCTCGCGGTTACCAAAAAAAAAAAAGGGGGTGAGGAAAGACGGACTCGAAAGTTAGTTGTTGATCCAAAAATTGCGTAAGCGAGTCGTCTTAATCCAATAACAAAATAAATCGTAACTTATATATAAATTAGATCAGAACATTATGAATAATTCAAACAAACAAATTAAGCATGAATTTAGTGGCTTTAACTGCGCAATGTCCTCTTCTAAGGCAGCTTGCCGAGCTGCTTCAATACAAATATTCAAACAACCAATCTAATCCATCGTTTTTACAATTGTGTAACGATGGCCCAAGGAGTGAACAACAATACAAAATGTGAGCAGAATCCAGTTTGACGAACCGCTACTTGACCGAGTCAGCACCGCCGGTAGTGTATGGATAAACTCCTCAGCATCTCTAGGAGACTGGAACGACTCCACTCGGCCACCAACCTTAATCTTCAAAATAGTGGGGTAGAGCAGAAAGAACTCCACGCCCTTGGCTCGGGCGTTATCCATTACCTGAGAACAGGCTAAGCGGCGTTTTAAGAGTGTAGCTGCTATAATCAGGTAAAAATCTCACCCTCCGAACTTCGACAGTGAGAGGGTTTTTCTTGGCAGCTCAGAGAATCGCTTGGCAGGTGGTAAAACGAAGGACATTGAAAATCATTGTGCGGTCGTTCCCTCGATTCTTGTTGTCAGTATACACTCGATGAGCGCGCATTATTTCACCCTGGAGGCTGCCAAGGAAGGGAAAGCACTTAGGGAGTGATTGCATCGGGTATTGGACTGCACTAGACCCTTCCAGACCCTCTTTTAAGCCCGTGATTCGAATGTTGCACCGTCGGCTTCTGTCCTCCATGTCCGCTAGCTTAAGCTGCATCTGTTGTAGCGTCGCATCTTGAGCGGCTAGCAACTTTGAGTTGCCTTTAACATCTGATCGTATTTTCCCCATCTCCGCATTTATAGTTCCAATGCTTTCAGACAAAGTCATTAAGTGGGTCTGGATAGCACCCAGTTTCCCTTCCGTATCTTTACCCATCTGCTGAAGTTGGTCAAAAAGGGATTCAAGATAGTCAGTAGTCATAGGGCTTCTATATTCATACACAAAATCGGCTCATTACAGACACTCTAAATGAGCTCATGCACACCTCGGAGTGTGTTAAGAATGCATGAGGGTGCCCTGCTTTAAAGCCAACGGGCACTATGTTGCGGTCCATGATGGCAAGAACCCCCTCAACATCTGGCAACACACAGGCTTCCGATGACAGTGGCTCAGATGTGGAGTTAACAGCTGAAGTCTGTCTGCACTGGATGTGACAAAGTGAGTGTTAAAAATCATTTTGATACGTCATAAATAGAATGAGGCATCAGTTTACTGTCGTGTCTCTGTCGTGTTGCACCACATCCAGTGTAGACAGCATCACTGATCATAATGGATTCTATGGTATTTTGTCACGCTGCTCGTGTCCGGTGTAGACAAGATGCAAGTCTTCAGTCATTTTTCAACTCCTCATTATTGCTTCAATGCAAAAGAAACCAGCTCACCCGCTGTGCCGTTATTTGTCGGGTACCTTCAAGTAAGCTAGATATGCACAGATGCTGTGCAATTAGGTGGACGCCACCGACCAGAGGGGAGCTGAAGCGGACTCGT
>NW_015647941.1:91541-92608 GCF_001515625.1 Sinocyclocheilus rhinocerous | reverse complement strand
ATAAACATGTCTATTGGTACAATGCAGTGTTGCCAGACGTACGATAATTATCGTATTTGAACGATAATTTTGACCTCTGTACGATGTACGATCAATAACGGAAAAAAATATCCCATAATGTACGATAATTTCATGACAATTCAAATGATGGTAGTCGTAGTCATAGGGCTTCTATATTCATACACGAAATCGGCTCATTACAGACACTCTAAATGAGCTCATGCACACCTCAGAGTGTGTTAAGAATGCATGAGGGTGCCCTGCTTTAAAGCCAACGTGCACTGTTGCGGTCCATGATGGCAAGAACCCCGTCAACATCTGGCAACACACAGGCTTCCGATGACAGCGGCTCAGATGTGGAGTTAACTGCTGAAGTCGGTCTGCATTGGACGTGACAAAGTGAGTGTTAAAATAAAATAAATAAATTTGATACGTCATAAATAGAACGAGGCATCAGTTTACTGTCGTGTCGCATCCAGTGCAGACAGTCACTAATTATAATGGTTTCTATAGTATTTCGTCGCACTGCTCGCGTCCAGTGTAGACACGGCACGCCTAGTTATCTATCGTGGTAATTTGCAGGTCGTGTCAAAGTTGTTGGTTTAGATAAATAGCTGTATTCTGTACGTTTGACTCGTGTACGTTAATTTTCTTCCAAATACGATAATTGAGCTTCTGGTACAATACTTGGACATTTCCAATCTGGCGGCACTGGTACAATGTGTCACATGACTAAACATGCGTCATCGTTTTCAAAAGCCTCCGTTTCCACAGTCCATACTACAACGTGAAAACGGCATTTTCAAATTTATCCGCTCTGGAAAGCGTTTTAAAAGCTCTGTTTTCCTGGATTCCTTGTTTTAGTGCGGATGGAAGGCCAAAACGAGAGGAAAAGATGCGTTTTCAACGGAAACGTATTCATGTGGACAAGGCTTGAGGAGTTGCCAAACCTAGCAACAAATTGACTGCAACACAAACTAAGTCTGCAACACTGCAGGCTACCCAGGCATTTCAGCTTGTCCCGCTAAATGTCACTAACCCTTCCACTTTCTCGTGGCCTACAGCTA
>NW_015647941.1:89449-91165 GCF_001515625.1 Sinocyclocheilus rhinocerous | reverse complement strand
GGGTGCCCCGGGCTCGGGAGTCTTGCCGAGCTCGGAGCCCTCTCCCTGGACAGCACGCCAAATACACATAACCTTTATTTAATTATAAGAACGTGTGAACTCGTGAAGTGATGTTTATAAACAAATTTCGGGAGGAGCACGCACAGATAATTAACACGGCCAGTTCATCTTTAGTGATTACACCATTTATCCAATCAGCGCAAAAGAAAACTCCTATAAATAACCAAGTACGTCCTACCTTCGTCATCTCTCGTCTTTCAGCATCCCTCCGCCACCCCGACCCCGCACCTTCAGCATAGTTTCTACCCCAGCACGGGGAGAAGCACTCGGGGGAGCGCTTTTGGGCCGGGCTGAAATGCTGAGCTCGGACCCCTCTCCCCGGACAGCACGCCAAATACGCATACCATTCATCCTGCTTTGTTATCTGTAAGGCGAACTCGTGAAATGATTCATGTCAACATTTGGGAAATTACTTAGCAATCACAAATAAACCAAACAATCATAATCATTTTGATCACAATGAGTAATCCCTGCCTTAATGTGCTTCTGCCTAACTGAATATTTGCTTTACTGGACACTTTTCTATTCTTTTAAAGTCAAATTCAATGGCAGAGATCAAACTCACCGGAGCACAGCTGTGTGTCCATGAAGAGTGAAGTGTCTATGGGAGAGTCAGTAATATTTAATGGGAAAAGCAAATCAAATCTGAGGTACATTTCTAGATTTAGCCTAGATAGAAAGATTGATTACTTTTTCAACTTGCCCCAAATGTTGAATATGTGATAACATCCATGCTTCTGCTACATACATATCAGTGTATCCACACCAGCCAGGGGATGAATGACATCATTAGATTAGCAGGTGTTACTTTACATCACTGTCAATTTTACCTCTTTAATTTATGTTGTAATCTTTTTTTTTTAATCTTTCAGTCATGACTCTCAACTGGTCCAAAGCACATTCAAATCAAATCTGCTGAAGAAGTTTGAGTGTCTGTATGAAGGAATTGCAAAGCAGGGAAACCCAACACTCCTGAATGAGATCTACACAGAGCTCTACATCACAGAGAGTGAAAGTGGAGAGATCAGTAATGAGCATGAGGTGAGACAGATTGAGACACAATCCAGGAGAGCAGCAACAGAGGAAACACCAATCAAATGCAGAGACATCTGTAGACCTTTACCTGGACAAGACAAAGCCATCAGAACTGTGCTGACAAAGGGAGTCGCTGGCATTGGAAAAACAGTCTCTGTGCAGAAGTTCATCCTGGACTGGGCTGAAGGGAAAGAGAATCAGGACGTCCAGCTCATATTTCCACTTCCTTTCAGAGAGCTCAACTTGATGAAGAACAAAACACTCCGTCTTTCAGATCTTCTTCATATCTTTTTCACGGAATCAAAAGAAATAGAAATATCCAGTGATACATATAAAGTGTTGTTCATCTTTGATGGTCTGGATGAGTGTCGTCTGTCTCTGAACTTTAAGAGCAAAGTGAAACTGTGTAATATATCTGAATCAGCCTCAGTGGACGTGCTGCTGACGAACCTCATTGAGGGGAATCTGCTTCCCTCTGCTCTCATCTGGATCACCTCCAGACCAGCAGCAGCGGATCTCGTCCCCTCTGAGTGTGTCCATCGAGTGACAGAGGTACGAGGCTTCAATGAGCCACAGAAGGAGGAATACTTCAGGAAGAGGATCAGTGATCAGAGTCTGGCC
>NW_015647941.1:87971-88534 GCF_001515625.1 Sinocyclocheilus rhinocerous | reverse complement strand
GCACAGATAATTAACACGGCCAGTTCATCATTAGTGATTACACCATTTATCCAATCAGCGCAAGAGAAAACTCCTATAAATAACCAAGTACGTCCTACCTTCGTTATCTCTCGACTTTCAGCATCCCTCCACCACCCCGACCCCGCACCTTCAGCATAGTTTCTACCCCAGCACGGGGAGAAGCACTCGGGGGAGCGCTTTTGGGCCGGGCTGGACACCGAGCTCGGACCCCTCTCCCCGGACAGGGGGGGGGTGCCCCGGGCTCGGGAGTCTTGCCGAGCTCGGAGCCCTCTCCCTGGACAGCACGCCAAATACGCATAACCTTTATTTAATTATAAGAAAGTGTGAACTCGTGAAAGTATATTATTTCCGCAATAAGTACACTTTATAAAAGTATACTTAAGTGCACTTCTTTTTCACAAGGGATAAGCCATATTTGTGGTGGATGAATGATAGGCGAGCGTTTGGATGTCCTGCTGGATGTACTGTATTACCAGACCAGCCGTTAACAATCTTCGCCAATGATGATTTTTTTCTGCGACTAACTAATAAAATTTTGGTCG
>NW_015647941.1:83254-87289 GCF_001515625.1 Sinocyclocheilus rhinocerous | reverse complement strand
GATGAATGATAGGCGAGCGTTTGGATGTCCTGCTGGATGTACTGTATTACCAGACCAGCCGTTAACAATCTTCGCCAATGATGATTTTTTTTTTTCTGCGACTAATAAAATTTTGGTCGACCAAGCCTCTTCTGGTCGACTAACGATTAGTCGACTATTAGGGGGCAGCCCTAATATAAAGAAACCTACATAATGGGAACATTATGAATAAATACTGGACTATGATCTCCAGTTACCTTTGGATCGAAAATAATCTCCTCAGTTTTCTTCACATTAACAACAAGATGATGGGCATCACACCACTTGATCTTAATAGAACAAGCTAAGAATAGCAGTGTCATCACTAAATTTCACAATATAATTGTTGGTGGTTTTACTCACACAACCATTTGTATACAATGTTAAGAGAACTGGGGAGCTCACACACCCCTGAGAGGTTCTGTACTAATACATTTGGAGGCTGAGATCATCTTATTAACCTTAATCTATTGGGTTCTATGGTGAGCGTGATTTGACCAAGTACAACATGTTCCTGGATCAACATCCTTGTTCCCATCAACCAATCAGAACTGAGAGATAACTTTTCAGGAAATATCAGTTTTAGGCTTACAATCAGGATTAGGTGCTTCTACACCCTTGTTAATCAGCTATCATTTCCCTCTGATTTTAGGAATAAATTATGGGTAAGGTTAGGTTTAGGGGTAGGGATTGGGTTAAGTCTGTATTTTTGGACAGTAATGTTGATTGTAATTTGTATTTGATAGGGTTGATGAAAATGGCTTCGTATTTTGTATCAAAATACTTTAGTGTTTTGTATTTTTAAAATGTTGTAAAATACTTTAAGAAGTCTACATGATGACATCATAAAAATGCGGCCTCTGATGGGTGCCTACTCAATAGGCTAGTTTGCCCAGACTTGTTGAGATCAGAACAGAAAATTGATGCATATGGAAGAAGTTGGTCAAGGTAAGAAACGTGCAGGCTGCCAGCTTTCCATCAATTTTTTTGCATAAATTGCTATAATTTTTAACAGTTCATGTTAAGTTTGTGTTCGTTTTAGTAGCCTAGGCTAAATAGTTTACCAATTTACATAATGTTCTTGAAAACTATTATACCGAGCAGCAGCCCCACAATTAACGTTAGCTTCCCTGATAGCAACAGACTCCGGGGCGGATCCGCCCTCAAATCCGTGAGTGTGTGTGTGTGTGTGTGTGTTCTGTTGCAGCTTTACAGCTCATAATTTCATGCTCCCTTGTAAAAGTATTTTTTAGTATTTTTAAAATACAAAAATACAGTAGTTTATTTTGATACATGGTGTGGCTGCTGTATTTTGTAGTTTATTTTGATACACTTAAAATGAAGGTATTTGGTATTTTATTTTAAAATACATTTTGATGTATCTTTGCCCAACCCTGGACATAGCCTACAGTTAATACACATTCCAGTTATAAACGACAAGGATAAAAGATTTGTAGCTGTGTTAAAACACCCTCAATTATCTTGTATCTATATTTCACAGTGCCTGTGAGCAGGAGGAGAACTCTGGCTTTTGTTCTCCTACTGGAAAGTCTACAAAGGGGCAGAGGGAAAAGGAGATGGTATTGGGTGCATCCTCTCAACCAGCGAAGGAGACAACAAGGACATTTTCATCATCTTCAGGCTGGACAGCCAACACCATCATCAGTACTTTAGTATGAGTGTAGAGCAAATGGATGAACTACTGTCCCTCATTGGCCCTGAATTTACCAGACAATCAACAAATTACAGAGCTGCCATAGAACCCAAGCAGAGACTGGCTGTTGGATTGAGGTGAGATCATGTCATAGACAAAAAAATCACTGACCACAAGCTAAAGAAACTTTTTTTAAATACAAAATTCTCAGACAAATAAAAATTATTTTTATTTATTTTTTTACTAATAAACATTAAATTACCATTCAACTTTTTTTTAAAACGGCAAAAGTCCAAAAGTGTTTTTACTAACAAATATATTGAATAACCATTCAACTTTTTTAAAACAGCAAAAGTACAAAAATGTTTTTTTATTAAGCTATATTACACAACCATTTTAAAACAGCAAAAGTACCATTAAGCATTTTTAAAACAGTACAAATACAAAGCATTTTTTAAAAACAAATGAAGACTTTCACATAAAAAAAAAAAGTTACTATTTACAATTGTGCCAGTTTTGCTCTTGTTTAGTTTAGTCTCTGTACCCCTCAGTGCTCTCATCTTCATATCAGCCGCTCCCCAATGTCTGGTGTCTGTGGTCTGTGGCTTCTCCTTTTTTCTTGAGTACGTTCCAGTACTGTAGACGCCTGCTCCCTAGGGCTATGGGACCTACAGGGCCTTTCTCTCTCCTCTGAGGTTGTGGGCACAGCAACTGATGGTGCCGGAGATAGGGACCTCTGTAAGGCAATACCAAGGGTACTGGGTCGTTCATCTGTACCCAATGATAACAGTGGGGAATCACATCTGTGTTCCACAATTTACTGTTTGTAGGGTCAAGTTGCTTTTTGAACTGTATAAAAACAAACAATAGCTAAAATAAAATAATTAGTCCTTGCAATGTCTTTATGTGATGCAAACAATTTGCATAGGAATGTTATAATTTAAATTTATACTTTCGTACCACCTATGTAATACACTATAAAATACTGTCTATAAAATAAAATCTCTATAAAATTACACTGTTGCTGTAGTCACAGATATTGTTATCACAGTTACAATTTATGTAAATTACATGTTTGTTTGAATTTCATACAGACCTTCTGGGCTGTAAGTGGGGCAAAAGGAAGGACACTATCTCAGAATACTTCCAGTCTTTTTGATTTCCACCTGCTGATCCACTGGGCAGATTTTTATTTTTTCTGTGTTTCACAAAAGCATCTCTTAATGTCTTCCATCTCACCCTGCATACGTTGACTGAAACAAAGAAGACACACACATGAATTTAATCATTTATCCTTGTTTCTTTACCTCGCAGGTACTTGGCTTCTGGAGAATCAATGGTCAACTTAGCATTCAGCTATCGCCTAGGGCACGCAACTGTCATGAACTTTGTTCATATGGTGTGTGCAGCCACTGAAAAGGTGATGATGGAGAAGTTCCTAACCAGGCCAACACAAGACACTTGGAAGGAGGTGGCATAAGGATTCTGGGAAAATGGAATTTCCCAAATTGTTTGGGAGCTATAGACGGCTAACATATAATAATACAAGCACCACCACTGTCCCGAAGTCAGTTCTTCAATTACAAAAATACTTTCTCTCTCATCTTGTGGATGCTGACAACAGGTTCAGAATCATTCAAGTTGGGGACTTCAGAAGAACCAGCGATGGTGGGGTGTATGCCAGATCGGAATTGGGGAGGGGAATGAAGAACAACACATTGCATGTGCCACCCAGTACCTCTCTGCCTGGTGCTGCTCACCTGGGTAATGTGCCATTCGTCATGGTTGGTGACGCAGCTTTCCCACTCAAACCATTCCTGATGAGGCCATACCCCGGAGCAAACCTCACTTTCAAAAAGAGGATATTCAACTACAGACTTTCAAGAGCAAGGATGGTGGTTGAAAATGCCTTTGGCATTCTGTCTGCCAAGAGGAGAATATTTCTTAACAGAATCAACATGCAACCCAAAAACGTTGACACACTTGTGATTGCTGCATGCATCCTTCACAATTTCCTGATTGTCCCTAGTGAAAACCAGAGGTTGCTGGATGAGGCAGAGCAGCTGGGGAGACACATGGCACCAGTACGACACATGGGAGGAAACAGGGCGTCAACAGAGGCCTGTAATGTAAGGGAAGTTTTCTGCACCTTCTTTAACTCTCCTAAAGGCAGTATCTCTTGGCAGGACAGGATGGTGTGATCAAAAAGCATAACCGCAAAACTTATTACAGACTCAAAGCAATTGTACATATTAATTTGTAAATAAGTTATTTTTGTTGTTATCATGATAGAATTGTAAAAAAGCTGATAAGTGATTATGGTCCCAAAGACAAGTACTTGTTGTATTGGTGAAAAGGTGTTT
>NW_015647941.1:73991-82885 GCF_001515625.1 Sinocyclocheilus rhinocerous | reverse complement strand
AAAAGGTGGTTTTGGGGGGGGGGGGGGGGGTAGTTTGAGAACTTTGGTGTGATTGTAAACTATTAATTCCATGGAGAAGAGGTCATGTTACTCCCAGCAATTCACATTAGCACATGAAAAGCTAGAGACTGCAAGTCCACACACCTTCCCAACAGAACAATGTACCTGAACAGAATTTACATATTTACAGGCAGTAGGTATAATTCTGTAATATCATAAATGAAGTTCTTCTATAGTTACAGAATTTTAAAACATATAGGTAAGTAACAAAAGGTTAAATCAGACAGTAGCTTTTTAAAACATTACATAATCTAGGCCTACCTGAAAAGCCTTGTACATATGTACCAAATGTAGTTCTTGATATACAAATAATATCCTGTGTAATGCAATGTTACTGAACTTTTTAATGGGTTTTCAAGACTAATAAATACTAAATGGTGATATAGGCTACTTTTCAAAATCACATAGTGGGAAGATAATTAGGAGTTTATTGTACTCACTTTCCACTCCTATAACTCCTGCAATCAAACTCCATGCCTTGTCCTTTTTAGTGTGATCCTTGTAAAAAGGATTTGTGATGTCATTTAAGACCGGGTGTTTCTCAACTTTAAGGATGAACCTCTCGTCATCCACTTCTGGGCTCCTGTCAAAGATATAGTGATGTGAAATATGACCAGAAGTCTGCACGGTGTATATTTTGACTTTTATTTTGTATTTACTGTGTGGCTTGGACGCGGCGTCCGTCAAAAATAGGCGAAGCACCTATCTTTAGTGAAGCGGTGCAGAGTAAACACAAGCATTGACTAGAGTGGCCGCGATCAGCTCCGGTTGCCGCGTCGGAGCCCTAACGCGCCGCAGATGCGTGCAGTGTAAATTAGGGGTAACTGATATAAACTGCATTGCATCTTTGCCATTTAGAGTAGGACAAAGGTGAACAATATTACGAAGGTGACAGAAAGCTGATTTGGTAAGTATGGGGCCCAGGAAGTGGCAAATATGGTTCATTTGGTTTTGTTATGACCATAACATATTGGCCTTTTTCTAGTGGCCACGATGTACATTGAGGGAATGACATCCTTTTCTCATGGCCACAAGTGCTTGGTTCACGCATGAGCATATCATTGACTCATTGATCTTCGATCTGAGTTGGAACTGTTTCCTTAGTTCAGTGTACTGTTGGAGGAACTGGAGTGATGAATGAGTTCACAAAAACCAGTATCATAGAACCATATACGCCGGTATTTTCGAGTCAGAGTGACTGTCAGGCATGTCTGAAAGTGAGTTTTGATTAAGTAACTTGTAGGTCTGTACTGCTTAAGCTGCAAACTGTTTCAGATGGTTCAGTCTGATTTGGTGAACTGATTCAACTAGTTCACCAAAAAGAAACAGTTCAAAAGAATGCTTCGTTCGTGAACTGGACATTACTCTGGACTACTTGCCCAAGGCTTTGGATTACAGGTAATAATGTTGTAAATGATGTTCAGTTTCTTGCACAGACAGATTGTTTCGCTACACAAGACCTTAATATATCGTCATGAGCTATGGGTATTCATTTTGTGTTCCTTGATATACTTTTATTTAATTCTCAATGATGGGCAGCTGCTGACTTGCATTTTATGACTCACCAAGGACCACGGTTACAGCTACTAGGACAACTTAAGAAAAAAAGTCACCTACATCTTGGATTGCCTGAGGGTGAATAAATTAACAGCAAATTAAATTTTTTGGGTGAACTAAATCCTTTAATGAGTGCTGTTTGTGACAACAAGATTTACAAACTTACCTATTGAGGTGTACATGCATGGGTAAAAGTTCAACATTACCCAATGATGTTTGGCCTTTATTCTTTCAGTACAGTGTCTAAGTTAATCTGAAATTAATATGGAAAAGGGAATTACGCATAGAAAAAATCTTAAAGACATTGTTCTAAACATTGGCCACGTCTGACACCATCAGCCAATCAAAACGCTGGATGTGAAAAGCTCCAATTTGCAAATCCCTCCTTCTCAGGAAAGATTAAAAAGGTTCTGTCTGAGAAAAAGATAAGAAAGAAAGAAAAATCAAACCTGCTTTAAAACCCAGCAACACATTTCGGACCCCCCCCGGACCCCCCCATACAGTAAAACTGCACATTTTAGAGTGGCCTTTTATTGTGGTCAGCCTAAGGCACACCTGTGCAATAATCATTCTGTCTAATCAGCATCTTGATATGCCTCACCTGTGAGGTGGATGGATTATCTTGGCAAAGGAGAAGTGCTCACTAACATTTATTTAGACAGATTTGTGAACAATATTTGAGAAATAGACCTTTTGTGTACATAGAAAAAGTCTTAGATCTTTGAGTTCAGCTCATGAAAAATGGGGGCAAAAACAAAAGTGTTGCGTTTATAATTTTGTTCAGTGTATATATATAGAAGATGGATTTTGTTGATGTTAAAAAAAAGATTGGTCTATGGTATTGTGATTGATTAAATTAACTGGTTAAATTTAAGTATTTGACAGAAAACTCATTTTAATAAGGTACTTATAAAAATTGCTCTTTCAAAAGTCAAAAAATGCCCCTGGAAATCAATTCCTGGTTGAAAATATTGTCCCTACTGGAAAAGTTAATTTCTGACCCTGTCTGGGATTATTTTATACAACAGTTACTTCTGGTCCTCAACTCTGAATAGCCACTTTTCCACTGTCGGGCCAGTGCGAGCCAGTGCTTTAAACGGGCCGGGTGGGGCTAATAGCCTCGGACCTGTAGCACCGAGCCCAAAATCACGAGGCGTTTCCTCCGTCGGGCCAGAAGCTCCGCAGCGCTTCACTAAAACCCGCCCTTTACACGCCTCTCTGGAACAATGTCACGCAACCCCATCATTTCACCAATAAAGAGAAGTTATCAGAAAACTAATAAGAAGTAAGTTACTGGAACTAGCGCGATCACAAAACGAACATGATAAAAGCGGCCATTAGTTTGCATGTTTTGTTAAAGATTTAAATCCAAATGCATTGATGTTTTACAATAATAAGTGATACATTGATCATAATGAATGAATTTATCAGGATTAAAAATTAGTCACACAGAAATTAAGCGGTATGAAACGTTACTTCACAAAAGAAAGAGGACACATAGTCAACTCTGTTTCTGTTTATTTGTAGTCACATTATACATCACATTTAGAAAGAATGATAATTTCTATAGCCTATTCTTTCCATCAAAAAATACGACCTGAGTAGCAGAGGGAGCTCCCGAACAAAAACAATTATTATGATATTTTTTATGACACACGGAACTAAAGTCTCGAGACGAGACAGATAAAATATGTTACTAAATAAATACACGATTGTGATAGTCTGAATGAGAAGCTGACGTCTGATTTCTTCAAGCGGTCGTAGGCTATTTACCATATTTACTAATGGCTAGCGTGCATAGTCTTTTGCGTCGCTTGTAAACAGGGCCGTGCAAAAAAAAAACACCATCACCAAAAAAAGGGCACTTCGGAGTGTAAGGGCAAAAAGGGCATGTGCTCTGCACAGGTTGAGCCCTACCTGTGCACATGCCTGCTTGTAAATATTTCTGCCTTGTATGGTGATCATAATCCACATCGGATCTCAAACAGAAGTTATTATAAACACTCGCTGCTGTCTGTAAGTGAGTTTTGAGCTAAAATTATTGTAAAAGTCTTTAATGCTGGTGTTAGCTGTTAACTTTCTGAAATGATCCGTGGCGCTGACGCTCTCCAGACGAGGAGAAACTCTGCCTTTGTTCATAACCACTCCTCTAGCCCCAGCTGGCCCGCTTTGGCCCAGGGTTTTTGTCGGGCCAAAAAACCCAGGCAGACGAGGCATGATCAAGCCCCAGAAGTGACAGTGGAAACGCGACTGGCTCTGGCACGCACTAGCACACCTGCTTTTGGCCCGACAGTGGAAATGCGGCTATTGAATCTGACTGAGAGATCTTTCCAGCCATCCATCATTCTACCAGTATCACCACAGGAACTGTGAGCCACCACAGGAGCATTTCTCACAGTGAGTGTCATGGTGGAGGACCAAACCCACTATAATTTTATAAATACTACTGTTGGTGTGTCAAGGAATGTAGTTTTAAGAGTGTTTTTAGGCAAGAATGTAGTTGTTTAATTTTCAAATATGGTTTATGTTGTATCTTACATTAGTACTAATAAAAGAAAACTCAGGTAGACTGAATTTCGACCTGCCTTTATTTCACATGAGTAGGTATACTCACACGCACTCTGTCACCTGGTCATAAAGCAGATGGTTTTACTACACGTTTTATTTCAGTGTCGGTTTTGACTTGAGACTGTCGAGCGTGAACGCGAGCTCGCACTGTAGCATCAGTACAAGCAGAGGGCCCGGTGGGTATTATTTGTAAGGTCGTTCTAAGTTTGCATCCCAGCAAGAGTTCATTGGGAGCAACACCTGTGGTGGCATGAGGTGTGGCACAGTAATGCAGCAAGATGTCCCTCACCAAAGGTTTCCAGGGCTTTCCTTCTAAGCTTGCCATTTGATCACAATCATTCAGGACACGGTTCATGCACTCCACAGCGCCATTAGCTTGCGGAAAGTACAGGGAGGTACGAACATGTTTGATATTCCTTTAAGTTAAGAGATGTAAATTGCTCACATTATCCGTCACAATTTCCACAGGGTTGCTAACAGGGATGGACTGGGAGTTAAAAACAGCCCTGGATTTTCCTCCAAATAGGCTCTGCCACAACTACAAACAGCCGCTACTATCTCACAGTATTACAGCAGTCAATGCATCGCATTTATGGCAAATAACATCACAAAACCCATAGTGATTGAAATAAATGTATTATATGAACTAAAATATTTGAAATCTACATAAAAAGAGCAGAATGCAAAAAAATTATATGACATATAATGATAAACGTAAACAGAATCTAGAAACCTGAAACAACAGAACTATTCTACAATTTGAGTATTCATGTTTGTGTGTTTGTGAAATGGAAGTGAATGTTTGGACTAGGGCAGACGTTCTCAACCATTTTTATTCCAAGGCCCCCCTCCTCTCCGAATCAATACTGCAAGGCCCCCAAACCTTATATTCACAAAAACACTAGAATTCATTTGTATTCTAGTGTTTGAAACTACTTTGCAAAAACGTAATTTTTTTTACAACTTAAAACTACTTAAAAGTACATAAAGCTTAATTATACAGTAAGCTTAACAAATAAGCACAAGCCAACTGTACATTAATCTTGACAACTACATGAATATACTGAACTGTGTTCACGCAGAAATATATTGTTAGTGATCAGTGTGCAGAGAGCGCAAATACACGGTTTGTTTGCGCATCAGTAATAAACACGGACACATGCGCGCCTAATGTACGACTAATGTGCGCGTAACCCTAACCCTAACCCTGTATGTCACTGTAATCGTCTTTACCTTGATTCCAATCGTCATCCATCAAAACTTGACTAGCGCAACACTGGCTTGCTTTATCCAGCCAAGAGCTGTAGTTTGTGTATCATATGCGGTCGGGCGTTTTGTGCCGCTGTTCAGTTTGTATTTCACACAGCGCGATGAGAAATGGATTGAGCTGCATAGAAACACAGAATATCACAGAATATGTGCAAGAGAGGTGGTGCTATTGTTTAAAATGTATTTAACAAATTAATCATAAAATTAGTGAATTAAAAAAACTTTCATTTTAAGTTATTTTGCCTCTCAAGATTAGGGCTACAGCACTATTGCCAAACATTGTTTTTATTTTTGCATTTTGTAGCATCGGTCTCTACATTTTTTTTCCGGTCTCTAAGGACTTCGCCTTTATCTTTAAATTATTTTGCTTGCCATCATGAGTCCACTCTCCTTCGCATCAGTTTTGGTTTATTACAAGCAAAAAGGATTGCATTAGCACTCTCTTTTGTTGGCCGTGAATGTCACTTAATCTGACACTTTTTCTTTGATGATGAACCAGCCAGGCCGTCGGATGGATGGCCGTTCTGGACTTCTCCAGAAGGTCCAGATGGCCAGTCCACCCCTGGTTGCCAAACCAGCTGAATGTTGTGGCAAGAAAGTCTGTAACAGTATCAGTAGCGACATTACTGGTGAACGTTATTTCTGGACATTTACTGTAATAGTCAACTAACGTAAGTGCATACCTGCAATCCCAGGTCCCTAACTTGAATGGTCTGACAATGTCCAGTCCAACCTTTTGCCACGGTGCAGCCGGAAGTGGTACAGACTGAAGGGGAGGCATATGTGTTTTAGAACTTTTGTCGTGGGTTTGGCAAAGCTGACACCAAGAGATTGCGGACTGGGCTGAGGCGCTCACAAAGACGCTGTTTGGTCCTGACAAAACCCTGGTAACCCTGATGAGCTAAATTAATTAGGGCCCCACACAGAGATATGGGCACCACCAAGCGGTATGAACCTCTAAAAACCACGCTGTCTTGTGCTGTAAGTTCATCCCTGATATGAAAGTATGATGCCAGCTCAGGCAGAAGGTTTTACTTGTTTTGAGAGAGCACTGGGTTCAGCAGAGAGAAATGCTACTATGTCGGGTTCAATGGTAGAATCAGTATTCTCACAGGTGGGCAAGGGTAGGCGTGAGAGGCAGTCTGTTGTGACATTTTCAGATCCTGGCTTGTAGGATACTTCATAGCTAAAGCAGAAAAGATGTAAGGACCATCTTACGATACGCATTCCAGCACGCCACACACCTTTAGCTGCCAGCATGGTAGTTAGAGTCTGATGATCTGTCCGAAGTGTGAACCGTCGGCCCCACAAAAATGTTCGCCACCATTCCACAGCCCACATGCAGGCCAGGGCCTCTTTCTCCACAATGGAATATTTTCGCTCTGCTGTCGAGAGTGAGCAAGAGGTGAATGCAACAATAAGCTCAGAGATATCGGCATGAGTCTGAGTTAAAACAGCCCCCAATCCATAGTCAAAGGCATCACAGGTTACCATTGTATGTAGTGCTGTGTCAAAGATTGTTAGAGCTGGGCTGTTCACGATGAGCTCCTTCAATTTCTCAAAGCTTTTCTGTGCGTACTCAGTCCAACTGAAAACATCCACATTCCTTAAGCATGCCCTCATAGGCTCCACCTCCAGTAGTTTGGCACAAACCGTGATTACCAGGACGTCAGTCCTAAGAATGAGCGTAATTTGGCGGCATCAGTGGGAGCTGGTGCTTGCATGATAACCTAAATATGGCAGTCATTGGGTAAAAGACCTTGCACAGTGATAGTGTGTCCCAAGTAAGGAAGCTGAAGCTTGCATTTTGCACTATACAGTGTGAGACCCGCTTGCTGTAGTGTTTTTAAAACTGCCTGCAGATTGCGAACATGTTTGGCTGCAGTGCATCCAAATACAATCACGTCATCTAGATAGTTCTGAACTCCATGAAGGTCTTTCAGTATTGTAACTTATCATTTTTTGATAAGCTGCTGGTGTGGAAGCCAAGCCATAAGGTACCGGATGAAATCGAATCAACCCATCTTGAGTGATGAAAGCCGTCAGATCTCGGGCTGTCCTCGTGAAGCATCACTTGGAGGTATGCGTTGTTCAGACCGATGCTTGAAAACATTGTGGCCCCCTTTAGCTCAGTGAATAAGTCCTCCATGTGTGGAAGTGGATGGCTATCGATTATTACTGCCCTGTTCGGCTCCCACAAATCCACACATAAATGAATTTCCCTGTTCTTCTTTGTCATCACCACAATAGGGGACACCCACAGGGAGGCATACACCCGCTCAGTGATGCCTTCAGTTTGTAAGCGGCAAAGTTCTTTGGAAACTGCATTTCTAACTGATAAAGGAAGTCTGCGCAGTTTTTGTTGTACAGGCAGTACAGACTCTCTTACTTTCACCCAATTTACAAAACCTTTGTTGATGGCCTCTGTTGTTCCACTTGTCACTTGTCACACCACAGTAGGAGAGGAGGGTGAGACCGATTCATTTCCAGCAATGTGAATGTTTAGGCCAGACATTAAGTCCAATGACTACTGTGAAAGTACAGTTGATGACTAGGGAAAGACCATGTGACGGCATGGAAAGACAGCTGACAGGAGGAAAGACTCCAGCTGGGCTGTCATGGACTAGCTATCCATTACGCCAGGCTCCGTCGCTTTGATTAGTGAATAGATTAATCAGATAATTGGCATGGCACCTACAGCATCAGCTGTGAGACAAGAACACCAAACATGCAGCTGCGGCTGGTCCAAGGTAACATCCATCAGAGGCCTAAAAATACATCAAGGGCGGATGAAGTGCTTGAAGGAAGTGAGGCCAGGACCTTGCATTGATACTTATCTCTCGAGGAAAAGATAAAATCAGTCGCGTGAAGCTCAGTGGCAGGACACAACCCACAGTCCACCGAGCATCAGTACCCCAGTGGCTGAGGAGGGTAGTTTGAGCACAACATCTGAGATCCTGGGGCCTCATTTACAAAATGTGCGTACGCACAGATTTGATCTTAGAGTTTGCGTACGCTATAACATCTGCTGCTTTGCTTCTGTGAAAATTAATAGAGACATCAGCCTTAAACTTTGTTTTTGTCATTTACATCAGTTATATTTGTATAAAATACACTATATATTTTTGTGTCAGTACATTAATGGCACATTTGAGCAGCATTAGTAAACTGTGTAAATATAAAGAAATGCCAAATCACATGCTGTCGGTCTCGGGTCTGATCACCTGTTCTTTGCTGTCTCTGTGTTTGGGTGTTGTGTTGTTGTTGTGTGCGTGGCTTGTTTTGACAGCTCGCCACGTGCACATTGTCAGCGTGATTGTTTCCCCGCCCTCTTTGTTTCTCTGCTCGCTAGCTTATCTTGTTTCACACCAGGTTCTTGTTATCTCATTAGCTTCCCCTTATAGCTCCTCGTGTTTCTCTGTCTTTTGTCAGACTGTTGT